>NW_011888866.1:3897960-3903423 GCF_000151845.1 Pteropus vampyrus
TAAGGGTCTTCGATAAAGCTGAGACTTCTGAAATTCCTGTAAAAACCCAGTTTGGCTCCCTTTTATCATGAACCAGGCATGCACCCTAGTGACAGCATGACAGTCAGAGTAAGAACAAGAGACTGTCTTCGCAACTGACCAAGTAACTAGACCCCTTCAGGCCATGAAGAGTTATAAATCTGATATGCTTTGCATCTCTCTTAAAAGATCATAAATGTCAGAGAGGTACTTGAAACCTTTTTTCTAATTCCAACTTTCTCTCTCTCTCTTTCACTTAGCTCTGGCAAAGGAAAGTATCTTGCTGACAAAGAAGCCAGCTTTCTTCTGGCCTGTCTGAGTTTTCATTTGCGATAACGTGTTGAAGAGCAAATCACTTCCAGAAGCAATAAAAACTATCGAGGAAGGTGATTTTTGTACTCCAAGAGCACGAGAGAGAGAATTGGATGATATTCTAGTGGGCTACTAGGCTTTAGGTTTATATGTGGGGTGACTGCAAGTCTCATCTGGTCTTTGCAAATGTTAGGGATTTTAGAAATTTCACTTGTCTTCCAAGTCTATGCCACAAGCACTTAGCAGGTATGCCAAACCATTTCAGAAAGAGACCCAGTTGTCTAAGAAGAAGTTGTAGCTGTAAAATATATTCACTGCAAAACCTGGATGAGGACACAGTAATTTTAGTAATGTTTTAAGTTGTTCTTTAAGAATTTTGATCCTTTCATCATTCTTATTTATGTAAGAAAAGTTGTGTTTTTCATTACTGTAGACCCACCTCAGGTAGAGATCAAAATTGTCTATTTTGACTAAGCAAATAGGTTGACATATTTTGCAGGAGGACTTGAAATCCATAGTTGTTACTGGGCGGCCCTTGGCAGGCACACTCTGTAAGTAGTTTAACCTAAGCGAGTATAAGGAAAGGTTTCTCAGGAACCGTCCAGACGTAGAATTTGGGCCATTCGTGTGGGATATTCTGCACTTAGTTGTAGGCAAAAGATGTTGCAGTACAAAGCTTTTGAAACCTAGGTATGCCTCAATCCTCATGAGCTGTGAGATGAGACAGAATAACAGATACTGAGGGGTCTTGACCTTGCTCATCTTTGTCTAGTCACTTAACTCATACCACATTAAAACCTATTTATTTTTCTTAGGATTTTAATTCTCAGGGCCCACATATTTCTTGGGATTTTTGTATGTCTATGTTATGGACGTTTAGATGGTCTGCCTTCTGTCAGATCACGGTGTCTGATTTTATTGGGAAAATGTGATCTCCACATATATCAAGTTCTTGTCTCTCACTTCAAGAACCTTCTGCATACCAGATGGGATTCTTTAAAAGATGCCTTGTATTTGCTGAAGTTCTAACACTGAGTCAGGTTAGACAAGGCATTCATTCACCAGGAAAAGTTACAGTGTCCAGGAAATGATGAAATAGAGAAGCTAGCTGAGATTTGGAACCCAGAGACTGGGGTAGGCAAGATGGTACAGGGATCACGGGCTATGGGAGCTTCTTCTGCCTTGTGAGCTAAGTGCTGTGCTCCATGCTATGCATTTGCTTTCTCATATAACAGTCACAACAACCCCGTCAAAAAGGTATTGTCAGCCCTGTTTCACAGTTGAGGAAGTTGAGGCTTAAAGAGGTTAATAATTTACCTGAGTCATTCTACCAAACCATGGCAATGCTGAGGTTTGAGCTAAGATACAGATACCGTTTGCAATGCATTGCATTGCATTCCATAAACAGCACAGACTGTATTTTAGGTCTTATTTCAGATAGATAGATAAATTGATTTCTGAGGCAAAGCCAATACTGCAAATGGACAAACATCACCCTCTTCCCTGGACCAAACTATCTATCGCCCTATAACATGATACTCCCAAACTTTGGAGCTTAAAAACACAACCATTTCCTTCTATCTCACAAATTTTTGTGGATTAGGAATTCAGGCAGGGCTAGGCTGGGCAATTCTTCTGTTCCACATGACATCACTTGTTGGTATTCAACTGCAGCCAGGCTGGTCCGAAAGGTCCAAGATGGCTTTACTTGTATGTCTAGCAACTTAGAAGGGACAGCCGGAAGTCTGGGGATCAACTGGGTTCCGCATCCTCTTCCTGTGTTATCAGGTCATTTCCACATGGTCCTGCCACAGAATCCTTGGATTTCTTATGTGGCAGCTCAGAGTTCAAGAGAGCATGGTAGAAGCTGCTAGCCCTCTCAAAGGCTAGGCCCCAAACAGGTCTAGTTTCACTTCTGCTGCGCCTACTGCTCAAAGCATCACAGGCCAATATAGATTCAGGGAGAGAGAAAATCAATCCTCACTAGAGGGAGTGCCAAAGAATTTACAGCCATCTCTCATCTACCACAATCACATAGCCCTTTCCATGAAATCAAGTGAAAAGTCTGCTTTTTAAGACAGGGCTTGCAGTGGGCCAAACTAAGAAGAAGATAACATTTGTTTTTGTGGCCTAGTATCCTTTCAGTGATTCACACTTCCTTTCACCCTTCCCCCCGTCCCTAAAATCTATGCCGAAGAATGATGAGATACCCATGACTCACATGATCTAATGGAGGCCAATTTCATTTTGAGCTGTATGTCTAATTGGAAAATGAAAGAGTTTTTCTCTTGTTAAAGAAATGTGTTACTTCTTA
Organism: Pteropus vampyrus; assembly: GCF_000151845.1. NCBI lineage: Eukaryota > Metazoa > Chordata > Mammalia > Chiroptera > Pteropodidae > Pteropus > Pteropus vampyrus. Next base: position 3,900,605 of record NW_011888866.1, read on the forward strand.
AAGTTTTAGGGAGATGGAAAGGCAAGAGAGAATAGATTTGAGAAGAGGACTCTATCAGAGCTAATAAACTCCGGACTACTCCAATAACTGCCACAAGACAGTAATTGCTGGGTCCATTCAGTTTTTGTAAGTTTTCTACATTCTCCCTGTCTCTCTCTTTCTCTATCCCTCTCATCTTTTCTTCACCCTCTTTTACTCTCTTTCCATGCACACATGTAAATTTATATTTTTAGATTTGTTTATTTTCTTCAATCATCCCACCAAGATGACCACAAGTAGGCAAATATATAAAATCACTGCTTTTTTTCTACCTAGGTGACATAAGGATCCAACCATTCCGGGAAAAGGGCAGATGACATTTTTCAGGGTTGCAGTCCCAATGAGGCGTTTGTGAAAAGAAAAAAAAAAAAAGTTCTACAAAAGATGTGAGAATTATATTCATGGGTCTGGGTTAACGGTCTTTTTAGGTTGTTCCAGAAGCTAGCCTCTCATGTCTGTGTCATTTTCTTCTTCTTCTCTCTCTCTCTCTTTGGGATACTTTTTTCTGTTCTATTTTGAGCACCACAGCATAGCTCTTTTATTCCATTTGTCAGCCGCAGACACACATCCAGTTGAAAAGCACCCCCAGCCTCCACTGCCACAATGCCTCTGATCTTGTGGCCACTGGAGCCTCTGACCACACGAGTCTGTTGATTTGTGGCTTCTCTGTTGTTTTAGCTCTTGGTGCTACCAGTGGGAGAAAAGCTCAAATGAGGGAAGAATGTTGAAAGAGTAAACCAGTTATGACAAAGGACTGCTGTCCAGTGGGTTATATATAATCCTCATATTTTGAATCCATGGTAGCTGTATCATCGTATCCCTCAGTTGCGTCATGCAATGGGCTTCCCAAGCACCAAATGTTCTTTCATTCGTCCTTTCCTACTGTATTCTTTTTTTTCCCTTCCTTACTTAAGTTCTACTGTGTTCTTTTACTTGTGCAGCGACAAAATAATCTCTGTCTTTTTTTCTGTTTATAAAAGTAACATGCTTATTAGAGAGTTTTTGAGAAACAGACAAAAATAAAAAGATTCTGATTATCTGTGATATTGTCACAGATTAGTAACCGTACTCATTGATTCATTTCATTCATTTAGCAGTAATTATTGCCAGCAATAATTACCGTGTGAACCATTTGGGGTACCAGGAGAGCAGAAGGAATCAAAAGGCAAGATCTCTGGCAACGTAGGCTTTAGTTTAATGGGGAAACCAACAGTGAAATAATTAACTGCATAACATGCCATCATTTGCATATATTTGGGGTTAGATTGACACTATCTTTTTATATCATTTAAGTATTTCATTAAGCCAAACTAGAATTTATTACACTAACCACATGTTATTAGATACTTCGATTATTTCCAATGTCTTCTTATTGTAAATTAAGTTTCACTTCACATTCTTGTACATATATCTTTGAAACTCTTTCCTTGAGATAAATTTCTTAAAGAATGATTACTAGGTCAAAGACTGAATATTTTTAAGGTTCTGAACACATTATCAATTTGTTTTCTAGAAGAGTCTCCATTTGTACAGTTACTCATCCCACCCTACCACCTCGTAATGCTGGTCTCGCCATACTCTTGCCAGAAATAAATATTAATTAGGTTAGTTTTTCAAAATTACAAGTTTTTTTCTGCTTATAGAAGCAGTAAATGCTTATTGTAAAAGCAAAACAAAAATAACAAACCAAATAAATCCAGGCCGGACCTATCAAAAGAAGAAAAATAAGTGCATTTCTACTATTCAGAAATAACCACAGAATACATTTAGGCTTGTATTCGTCCAGACTTTCTTTTTTATGAGGTTAAGCACCATTTTAAGATTAATTCCTTTTAGAATAAATATGCTGTAGAGAAAACGAATAGAACCTGTCTGAGTTCTGAGCAGATTCTAGCATCACTTCCCTCCCTGAGCTTCTGTTTCTTCTTCGTCTGTGGGGTAAGAGATTGGCCTAAGAGATTTTTATTACCGTTTCTTTCAGGTCAGGATTTCTCAGCTTCAGCACTATTGATATTTTGGGGACCATAATTCTTGTTCGTGGAGACCTGCCCTGTACACTGTAGAGTATTTAGCAGCTTCACTGATGCCAGTGGCCACTACCCACTTCCAGTCATGTCAGTCTCCAGATATTGCCAAGTGTACCCTGGGGGGCAAAATCCCCCCAAATTAAAAAGCACTGTTTTAGGCTGAAAAATACCATAATTATGTCAAGAAAATTTTAATGGTTGCTACAAAACAAAGCTTCAGTTGATGCTTTGTATTGGAAGACAGAAGAGGTGGTAGATATGGGAAAAGCATGGCTAACGGAGGAGAAGCACCACTTGGGTGCTAGCCTGTACAGTGTGTCGGAGACAGTTCCGGGACATGTACACATGAGGACAATGCTCTGAGTCAGACACAGTTAATTCTCAGGTGCCCATTCATGATCAGTGGGTGGGAAAACAGATTTCTTGTGGAGTGGATAAATCGTACGCCAACAAGGTGATGAATTATTGAATGGGTTCTGTTTCTATAAACATATTTATCATCTTTCTTTTTCATCAGTCCTGCAGTGAACAAGGAAAGGCAGAAACAGGGAAACCTTTTGCAAAGAGCTTCAAATGTTACCTCCGTTTGGAGAATGGCCCCCTGGTTTGAGGTGTTATTTCCTTCTTGAGTGGTCTGTCCGCCTCAAGGACATCTTTTAATGCTGCTATTGTTCAGAAAAAAAGAGTAACCCCATTTTCTAAAACATTCTCTTTCACTTGCTCTCTCTTTTTTATTTTGGTGGTAAAAAGAAG
>NW_011888866.1:3903473-3939301 GCF_000151845.1 Pteropus vampyrus
ATAGAACCTGTCTGAGTTCTGAGCAGATTCTAGCATCACTTCCCTCCCTGAGCTTCTGTTTCTTCTTCGTCTGTGGGGTAAGAGATTGGCCTAAGAGATTTTTATTACCGTTTCTTTCAGGTCAGGATTTCTCAGCTTCAGCACTATTGATATTTTGGGGACCATAATTCTTGTTCGTGGAGACCTGCCCTGTACACTGTAGAGTATTTAGCAGCTTCACTGATGCCAGTGGCCACTACCCACTTCCAGTCATGTCAGTCTCCAGATATTGCCAAGTGTACCCTGGGGGGCAAAATCCCCCCAAATTAAAAAGCACTGTTTTAGGCTGAAAAATACCATAATTATGTCAAGAAAATTTTAATGGTTGCTACAAAACAAAGCTTCAGTTGATGCTTTGTATTGGAAGACAGAAGAGGTGGTAGATATGGGAAAAGCATGGCTAACGGAGGAGAAGCACCACTTGGGTGCTAGCCTGTACAGTGTGTCGGAGACAGTTCCGGGACATGTACACATGAGGACAATGCTCTGAGTCAGACACAGTTAATTCTCAGGTGCCCATTCATGATCAGTGGGTGGGAAAACAGATTTCTTGTGGAGTGGATAAATTGTACGCCAACAAGGTGATGAATTATTGAATGGGTTCTGTTTCTATAAACATATTTATCATCTTTCTTTTTCATCAGTCCTGCAGTGAACAAGGAAAGGCAGAAACAGGGAAACCTTTTGCAAAGAGCTTCAAATGTTACCTCCGTTTGGAGAATGGCCCCCTGGTTTGAGGTGTTATTTCCTTCTTGAGTGGTCTGTCCGCCTCAAGGACATCTTTTAATGCTGCTATTGTTCAGAAAAAAAGAGTAACCCCATTTTCTAAAACATTCTCTTTCACTTGCTCTCTCTTTTTTATTTTGGTGGTAAAAAGAAGCCTAGGGGTTTATTAAAAAACGGAGGACAGTGGCAGAGTGGCCATTTCATATTTTGAAATGTGCTTTGAGCCTCAGCTGTAATGGCCAGCCTAGTAGTTTAAACGGTATCCTGAAATTCTTAGTAATGCTGTTGAGTTTTATTGAACGTTAAAATGGTCTTTCATCCAATGGGTGGGACAGAGACTTCAGGAGAGTGGAATATGCTGAGAACACCCTTAACGAGCAATGATGGGGCAGCACGTGGGGCTGGTGGGCGTGTGTCTGTCCAGGCCCCTCTCTAGCAGAGACAGCCGTGGTGGGTATGCCCAAGAGAGTGCAGCGCAGGAGGCCATGGGAATTCAGGGTCTTGGGAGGAAGAGAGGCAAATGCAGCCAAAAAAGCGGAGGCAGGACTGACAGTAATAAAGATGTATCAAGGGAATGGAGTTCGCAATGAAATTAAGTCAGTAAGCCTCACCGTAGGAATGGCAGAGTGCGCAGCATTGTTACCAGCTCTCTCCTGATGAATGTTTCCTTGTTTAAACCCACGTTTTTCAAATGGTACTTTGAGGAGGCCTTAGAGGGTCCACAGAAGAGCCCTCAAGGTTAAAATGGGATAGGGAGATGGCTAAGCGTGTCTGAGAGATTGAGTGGGCAGGTGAATGGCAACATCTGTATGTTACTATCTGCCTCAATTTTTTTTAAAGAAGGGAATCCTCTAATTAATTTTTAAAAAGTTAAACCCATTGGCAGATTTTTGTATTTCTAGTTTTCTCAAAGTTTGAGACATATATTCAATTTAATATTTTTGTTTCATAACTTTGGTGTCTGTAAAAATCAGACCATTATTTTATTTTATTTTATTTTATTTTAATTTAATTTATTTATACTTTATATCCATTTACAGAAGCTTTGAGCCGGCCTATAATATACCTATAGACTAAAATTGGTAAAAAAAAAAATAGGTTGAACTAACTGAAGTTGTTGAAATTAAATAGGTTTTGACCTACAAAAATGACAACAGCTTTAATGTAATAAAAATTATTGTTTAGAGATTATTAATCCAAGGAAAGTTAGAGTGAAGAGACGGATGCCAAAACAATGCACAGAAATACACAGACCCAAGGACCTGTAGGATTGCTGGTAAGTGAGCCTTAAATGTTTCTGGAAACCGAAGTGTAAAATGAGATATGGTTGGTCAGATGAAAGTATTTCAATCTCTGAGGGAGGGAAATCTGCTTCTTATACATTTATCTAAAATAAATCTGTATACAACCCTCTTAGGGACCCATGGCCGATAGAGTGGATTATTTCTTCAAAGCATGCTAACAGGAAATACGGTCTCAGATTTCGTAAATCTCCTTCTTCCAATGACCACTTTCATGATGATAACCTGTATATTTATTTTTAAAGAAAATGGGTTTCTAAAATGGTACGTATAGGTGGAAGGTTTATGTTTCTGTCTTATTTTACAAGTGGTGGGAAAGAAAATTATTTACTTCTGCCATATAACATTTAAAAGCATTTCCTTTTAGTATATGGGGAATTAACAGAATCCTGATCCTAAGCCCCAATTGCATCAGTCAGTTAGAGATAGATTTTATTGTCCTCTTATGTCTGGTGTCCAGCGGTGTCACTTCAGGTTGTCTTAAAGTGAGTCCTCACAATATGTTTCTGTGATGTAAATAATTGATCATAGATAATAAATATTCTTTTGGAGAAATAATGCTTCAAATCATATAAACAGTACATTGTACGATGATCAGGTTGTATCTAAGGAGATGTTTGGTGTGTCCTTTTATTGACTGTTGATAGCCGATTGCTTTCTCTTCTCCAGATAGCATGAACAGCTAATATTTCTGAGCAGTCACTGTGCACCAGGCTCTGTTCTAAGGGCTTTACGTGGTGCATCACCTCACACACTCACCCAACAGTGCCATGAAGTTGGTCCTATATTTATTCCCATTTTACTGATAAACTGAGGCTCAGGAAGGCTAAAAACAAAAACAAATAAACAAAACTTCCTCAAGGCTACCTGGCTAGCAACTAGCAAATCTAGGAGTGAAACTCAGCACTGTGGGCCACGTGACCCTTGTTCTTTATCAGGTACACTCCAAGGCACAGATGATTGTTCTTTGGAGCTACTTAGCGGAGATGAAGCATGTGCTTCTAATACATACAAACAGCTTGTCCTTGTCACACAGGAATCAACTTGGGCAGTAGAGAGACTGGGTAGCCAACAGGGTCAAGGGCAGCTGGGTCTCAAAAAGCACGACTCCAAGCGCTAAAAGGGCCATTGGAGGTTTTGAGTTCTGTCCTGAAACCTTCTCAAGCTGACAGGAGACTAAGTTGGGGCTTGAAGAGCGGATAGATACATGGCTGTCTGGAATCCAAGGAGCTCAAAATTAAGAAAATGAAGACAGAAGATTGTAGGACGAGGCACCAGTTCTGGATACCTAGAGAGAGGGTTACGTAATGGGAATTTTCTTTAACCACCCTGCTGCAGTAACTTGGGGAAAAAGACCTTACCTCTGGGCACAAGTTACTTCATCTGGAAAAATAAGTACAGTAGGTCCCTATTGTGGCATTGCTTCTGATAGCTCTTGCTTCCATGGTGCCCAGGTTTTCAGACAAAGATCTGAGCAATGATGGAAGTCAGGATTTAGCCATAAAGCTAAACAAATTTAGCCAGAAAGCTAAACGAAGTACTCGTAGAGAAACAGAGCTTTCTTCTAAGCAAGAGCTTTCAGGGACCAAGACTAGCCTCAGAAAGTGGCCAAGACTCAGCCACCGCAGGACATGCAGGCAGACCCACAAAGGAACAAGACAGGTTCATTGTATCCGCAGTTTCTAAGCTCTGACTTTCCTCCATTCTGAGTTACACCATGCACCAGCAGAGTGTTGCAGAATCCCTAGCTCTCACTGCCACATCCCAAGAGGGTGAGTGCTGATGAGGAGAAAGTCACACTGTCCTCCTTAATATTGGAAAATTCTATCAACTTAGTTTAGGCTCCACACTTGATTCTTCCCTAGCCCCAACTCGCTTCCGTAGAATCTGTCTCTAAAGTTTGCATGCTATAGTGAGCTGTTAGAAGTAGGGCATTTTACACGTTTGCTTTGCCTTGAATAGAAATGAATCCAAATCAGGTCTCATTAGAACACCGCTGGTGTGCGATTTAGGCAATTTAACATTATCTGCAAAGAGAAGAAATCATGGGTACATTCAGACGTAATTCCATAGCATAAAAGTGAAATCTCCCTTTTAATACTTTGACTGCTAGATTTTATTTATATAGTTTCCTTGTGCTTCTGAAGTAGTAAGCATCAGGAAGCAGTGAGTATGATCTCAAATCGTTAATGACTTTTTAGACCTTGGAATGGTTTAATGGTTTTTAGGGTGAACTTTGGTGTTTTCATTTAAAATACTTGGTTATTTCTTGACGAGAAAAGACAGTAGCTTTTTGATAATAGTGAAAAAAATGTTTACTGAGTTTTACTGTGGGCAAAGGCCTGGGCAAGGCACCATAGAAAGGTACCAAAAAGGTAGAAGACAGAGTTTGCGCTAAAACGAAGTCCCTATGGACTAAAATTTCTAAAGAGAAATCTAATTAGCAATTATGTTGTAGTCTTCAGCTGGCATGAAATAACTGCTTAGTGACATTCACTACCGTGTCGTAAGTGATAACAGTGAGGATGATAACACCTACCATGATTTAAAAACAACAACAACAACAACAAAAAACAGCTTTATTGAGATATAATTCACATAGCATAAATTTCGCCACTTTAAAGTTTACATTTCAGTAGCATATTCACAGAGCATGCAACCATCACCACCATCTGATTTCAGAATATTTCTATTACCTCAAAAAGAAATGCACTAGCAGTCACTCCCCACATTCCTCTCCCTTTAGATCCTAGCAAACCTCCAATCTATTTTCTGTTGCGGATTTGCCTATTCTGGACATTTCATATAAATGGAATCATATAACATGTGGCCTTTTGTGACTGAATTCTTTCACTTGGCCTGTTTTTTAGGTTCTTTCATGTTGTTACATGTGTCAGTACTTCATTCCTTTTCATTACTTAATAATATTCCATTGTACAGATATATGCTACATTTTGTCTATCTGTTCATCAGCTGATGGATATTTGGGTTGTGTTTACTGTTTTGCTATTATGAATAATGTTTCTATGAATATCCATTTACTAGTTTTTGTATGGATATGTGTTTTCAGTTCTCTTGGGTATACACCTAGGAACGGAATCATGGGGTCATATATTAACTCTATATTTAACATTTTGAGGAACTGCCAGACTGTTTTTCAAAGTAGCCACACCATTTTTCAATTTTGCCAGCAATGTATGAGGGTTCCAATTTCTACAAATCTTCAACACTTGTTACTGTCTATCATTTTTATTTTAATGAATCCTAGGGATGTGAAATGGAATCTCATTGTGGTTTTGATTTGCAAAATTACTAATGATGTTAAATATCTTTTCATGCACTTATTGGCCTTTCGCATATCTCTTTGAAGAACTGTACTGAAAGCCTTTGTCCATTTTTCATTAGGTTATTTACCTTTTTATTGTGGAATTATAAGAGTTCTTTATAAATTCTGGATACAAATTCATTATCTGACATACGACTTGCCAAACTTTTCTCCCATTCTCTGTTGTCATTTACTTTGTTGATTATGTCCTTTGAAGTACATTTTTAATTTTGACGAAGTCCAATTTTCCATTTTTTTCTTTGTCACTTCTGCTTTTGGTGTCAGATATATAAGAAAGCACTGCCTAATCCAAAGACACAAAAATTTACTCCTATGTCTTCTCAGAGAGTTATAATTTTAGCTCTTACGTGTAGTCGTATGGTTAATTTAGGGCTAATTTTTATATATTGTATGAGGTAAAGTTCCAGCTTAATTCTTTTGCACATATATACCTAGTTGTCTCAGAATCATTTGTTGAAAAGACTTCTTTGTTCATTGGATTGGCTTGGAATCCTGGTCTAAACCTTGATCGATTTTTACTCACTCACTAAAACTACTAAGTATCTTAGCATCACATCAAAACAGTCCCAATCCCTATCTCCAAAGAGCTTGCTATCACCTAGGGAGAAATGCTAGCCAAAAAAAACCCCAAACAAACAAAAAAACGCATACGAACACTCATTCATTCACTCAACATCATTATTCTTACAAAATCTCAGGTACCGTGCTAGGCCCTGAGGAAACTAGGATATATAAGAAGGATATATAAGAAGGATAAGAGCATACCACATTGAAACAGGTTAAAACACACACACACACACACACACACACACACACACACACACACAAGCTTTCAATTTTTAGTAAGGTCCCAGGAAGTTTTAAAATCTATACTTGTACATGCTTAGCTTGTGTGCACTTCCCCCATTTACTTGCCTTGGTGAACTGTTTTTCACCCTGGGATTCAGATGTCATTTCTTCTGAAAGATCTTTACCCATATCCCCGGAGTTGTAAATAACTCTATAATAGCATTTGGCATGCTGAATTGTAAGCAGGTGTCTGTCAATCTCACTAATCTTTGAGGAAAGAACCATGTTTTCTGTGACATCCGTGACTTACAATTCTGAGGCATAGAAAATGTCCCATTCATATATATAGTAAACAAATGAATATGGAGTTGCTCTTTGAAAACTTCCTAGAAGTGATACTTCGCAAATCTCCCAAATGATTTCAGAAAAGAAAATCAACACCTCAGCATGTGCAGTACATTTTGTTACAAATAGACTAAAGTCATGTGACTCTCATATTCCCTTGATCTTGTAACAAAGGTTTTTAAAACGGGTGAGGAGATGGTGTGTGTGCACACCAGTGCAGTGATGGACAGGACTTCCAAAGAGAACATTGTCTTTGGCTTTGGGGAAAAAGACCTCAATCGAATTCAAGCCCAATATGACCCAGATGTCTCTCGTCAGCAAAACCATTTGTCAAAAGAAAAATTCTACCGTCTCCAACACTGTGGTGGTCTTCTAGCCCTCCTACTTCCTGTCAGAACCCACAAATGAGAGATCCCAGAAAGCACCAACCTCAAAAAAAAAACACACTTTTTTTTGTCTTGGACTAACCTCAGGAAATTAATTCTCTGCACTCGAGCTGTCATTTTCACAATTATTAAGCTTTAAGTTCCTTGAGAGAACATCTACGCTGTTGTGGCTTGATTTGTTTGAAGCAGTAGAAATGTGTGGGCCTTCAGAAGGGTGTGGTGGCATGAAACCCTTGGCTCTCACAGCTCTGGTTTTACTCTCCCTGAGGATAACTTACATTAAATACACTGAACAACTGTGGTCTTCAAAGAAGTTTTTGGAGAACCGATCCTTAAGTGAAACAAGCAAAACGTTGAAAATAATTACCATGAAAAATAATATTTTGAAGGGCTCATTGGGTGGTCTGCTGGAGCATGCCACCAGGTAGAAGAAGCCAAAATGTTCAACCTCATCCAGGCGTTCTGGTTCACAGTGATTCTACCAAAGGCCTGGCTTCATTCATGCATGGAGAGATTGAATTCTCTCATCTGCCTTAGGCCTCTACTGCAGAATTTAGTCTCTGAATGATCATAGTCTTCTCATGGGTAATTTCCATTGGTAGCCTCACCGTTGGGCATATCGATGGGATAAGAGCGCACACATTTCTAACAGGTAGTTTTGGGTTAGGCCTATTTCCCCCAAGTCCCTCTCTATTCATCAGAGGACAGCGCTTTGTAAACATGTCCAATTTTTATTATTCATGAACCATGTGGTTAAGACAGGACCTTGACTTGGGAGGCACAGTGCCTGGGCGTCCATCGGGACTCTGATACTCAGTAACTAGGGGACCCTCTGCAAGTCATGTCACCTCTCTGAGCCTCAGTGTTTTTATTGTCCCCACTGTTGTTGTTTTTATGAATAACTAGAATTTGCTGCGAGTTTAGTGTAAGCCATGTGCCTTGATAAATGTTTACCTGAATTATCTTAAGAGCCTCCTGAGATATAGGTATTATTATCTTCTTCCTTTTATCAATGAGAGAAATGAGGCCTAGGGAGATTAAATAACTTGCCCCAAATCACCTGTTGAAAATGAAAAAGGCAAGATATGAACCCTGGTGGGCTGACCCCAAAGGCCACACTCTTAACCGTGATGCTACCACATGAGGAGAAAGAAAGGTTAAAAATACGTGAACATCCTTTTTCAACTCTAAATTTCCGTAATTCTAAGTCATTCCGTAAATTCTATAACACTGCTATTTAGTTTGTGATTTATAAGAAATTTCATAAACTGGAAGTTGGAAAATTATGGCCTGAAGGCCAAATCAGGCCCCCTGCCTATTTATATTAATAAAGTTTTATTAGATCATATTCTTCTCATGGTAAATTCTACATTCATTCCTTTATGTATTGTCTGTGGCTGCTTTGTACTACAATGTCAAGATTGAGTATTGCAAAAGATAATCTGAGTGCAAAGCCAAGAGTATTTACTCTCCCAATACTTTACACAAGAAATTTGCTGACCTCCTAGGATATAAGGCTAGGATGTAAGGCTATAATGCTAGCCACTTTATTCTTTTTTATTGCTGTATTCCCAGGCCCTATAACAACGCTTGGTACATAGTAGGCACTTGATAGATTGTTTTGAAAAAAATGAATGAGGTAAATTTTTTTGTTCCTAACTTCTTCAACCATGTCCTCATAGACGCAGCTGCAGTCTGCATATAAGCAGAATTTTAGTATAAGCTATCCCCCTAAAACCCAAAACCTATAAAATTTAATGTTCAAGTATATAAATTTTATGAGCAGTGAACTCATAAAATGAGATTTTTATCACGTTTCTTGAGCATTTACCAAAGGCCATGGGGAAGGATGCTAGATGTAAAATAAACAGTTGGTATAGGTTTTTCTCCCCACTCGCTTTCAGGACCTGATGTCTTTCTTGGCTTGCTAAAATTAATATTGACACTGAAAACGTTTATTTGTTTTAGGTGCAGACCCTATAAAGCTAATTGGCAAATATGCCTGGAAAGATAGACAGTGCTTTGCAATCTGTATTTACGCCTTCTTTTGTGAATTACTATGCAAAAGATAAATTCCCTGGTATTTTTACACCCATCAATTACCTACAAAATTTGCTTTTTGCTCTAGAATGTATTATTTGGGGAGGTTTAGAACAGCAGCTGCATATCTCTAGTTGTATCCCAATTTAATACAGCTAACACAGCTAATTGGAGGTGGGAGTTGTTCAGTGGAAGGTACTTTATATTCCAGAACAAACTTAGAAACATAATAGCTATGGCAGCTTTTTTCCCCCAAGTTCTTACAGTCATTTATCTTAGCAGTGAATTAATTAATTTTCTTTCATTATCTGGTACTTAGTCATAAAATGTTGTCATTCTCATTATGTCATTCTGCTCTGTGCATATTGTTAGTACCGCTGAACTGTGTGAGCTCACTGCTACTCATATGAGTGTAGTATTAAGAAATTACTCTGGTAGAAATAACATTTAACATTTAATACTAGTTTCTGCTGTCTTTGGAAGTACATGCATACTTATGGAATAGATTTAAGTGGCTTAATCATTTTACTCATTGATTCATTTATTCCTATAACCAACTTTGTGCCGAACGCTTGGCTAATGATCAGGATACTGGAAAACACACACGCGCATACACATGAACACATGTGCATGTGCACACACACATGCACACACGCAGAGCCTTTACCCCTAAGAGACCACAATCTTGTGTGCAGACAGATAGAATATTGGATGAACAATTTGATCACGGATTAATAGGAGGCACCAGCTGAGGTTTGGGGGGAGGGGAAAGATCAGAATTTGATATGATGTGAAACCTGAACACCAGGAAGAAGGACTATGGGGAAAGATGGGAGGCCATAAGTAAAAAATACAAGCGGGCATTCTGGGGAATAGGAAGAGCAGGTCAAGGGCATATTGCATTGAACGATATGGGCACATGAGAAACAGCAAATAGGTGAGAATGCCTGGAGGTAAGGAGGAGAGTACAGGAGATGAGCAAAGGTGAAGGACCTGTGCGCCGTGCTAAGCAGTTGAATTCGACGGTCCAGGTGCTGAGAAGCCATAGAAGAAGGACCAGATGTTCTGCGATACGAGGGAACCAAGCAATTGGAATGACAGTTCAACATGCAGTGATGTTAGCTAGCGCGTGAGTACGCAAGAGTCCCTCTGCATGTGAATGAACCACCTCCCCAATCAGTAGACATTGAGGTGATTCCACTGTGGAGTTCCAGTTCTTCCAGGAGATGCTTAAGAAAACCTTTGCTACAGTCACTGCCCTATTTTGCTCTTGGGCCCCTAAGTTGCCCTGGTGTCTTCTCTCATGCGCCACTTGAAATTACCCTTGCTGCCAGCTTCCAGAGTTGAGACCAAACTATACCTACCTATACATTTGCCTGTAGATCGTGTCTCTGTATATGTTATCGAGATACTCAGTGGCTTGTTCAGATCACCTTTCAAGTTTGTTTTACTTTTAGGTTTTCAGTGAATTCTCTGAATTGTCTTCATATTTTATCTTCATAATGCCGCCATGTGAGCGGCAGAGCCCCTCACAGACACAGATGTCCATTCTACAGGAAGTTAAATGACTCATCCAAGGTCATGACTTCAATTATATGTAGACCTCGGCTCCTACCATCTAGACTAGTGCTCTCTCTGCTGTGTCAGACTTGCTTTCTGTTATAGAAATTTCCTTAGAGCACGCCAGAGAGATACACTCTAAGAAATAAGTTCCGCCATAATTTTAGGTTTACATAGAGTTGAAAAGATAATACAGAGTTTGTATATAGCTTTCACCCAGTTTCCCCTAATGTTAATGTCCTATATAACTATGATTCATTTGTAAACATTCAGAAATTAACATTAGTACATTACTCTTAACTGCAGTCCAGACTTGATTTGGATTTATTTCATCAGTTTTTACATTAATATCTTTTTTTCTATTCCAGTTATGCATTTATTTATTACATTTCATCCTTAAAATTTTTAATTATGCATGATTATAGTATATGGAAACTGACTGCTCTGCATAAGAGGCTTTGAATCTGGTGAGATTGAAAAGGAGAGAGACATTTCTACAAAAGGGGAAGGTTTTGCTTTTTAAATGGAAAAGCCAGCCAGCCTTTAGGATATAGGTACAACATTCCCTTCATCAATTCTCCTAGACTGAATGGTTTTAACAAGGTAGAAAAAAATCGGATGAGTCAAAATCCAACTTGGCGATATTTATTTAATGAGTGGTATTATGGGTAGTCTGGCTGGCTGTGACCTCTTGAAACAAATGGTGCTCATAAAATACTTCAAACCTCATATAGCTGTAGTTTTCTGGTCCCATAAGCAATGTTATTTTTTTGCTAGGGCAGTGGTTCGAAGAAGGTCATTATTTTGTACACCTTGGGCTTGTAAGCTGAACTCCACATTTAATAGGAAAGTTACCAAATACTTCTTATGTGCCTTGAAGAGTTTGACCTCCAAATGTGTGCTTTGGTGTGGTTTGGGGAAAAAAAAAAAAAAAAACCTTTGATCTGCAGCAGGAATGTAATTTGGGAAAGTGTGCAAAACTTCTGTTGCTTGAATCTCCCCAACCTGCATTCTTTCCTAGACCTGAGGTATTGTGCACTAAAGTCCATTCTAATTACCACTTCCCATGCTTGTTCTGATGTGCCATTTCTAGAAGTTTCCATTTTGGAGAAAAGATCTGGCTGTGTTTTCACAAAGTAGCAGAGCCTCTCCAGCTTGAATTTTCTGGCAAACCAGTCATTTATAGTGTATCTTCACAATTGGACTAGCGAAGTAACTGAAAGAGCTAAGAAGTTGGCTTAAAAATATGTCTTGGCAGAAGATCACGTTGATTAGTTTGGAACAGAACGATATGATTAGGACTTTTTTCTCACTAGGACCAGAGGCAGACATGTTCTAGTATCACATGGACAGTTAATCAACTCTGTAAGTGACCCATTTATGACCAGAGAGGGTGAGGATTGAGCTAGCATAAAATGCATGTAACCATTGAGAACCAGAATGCTCAGTGAGGAGGTGGAAAACTCAAGCCATTGTCCTGGTCTCATACTTTTGTGACAACAAGCGGTTTTCTATGCAAAATGTTTGAGCATCATCACATACACGGAGTCAAATTGACTGCCTCATGCAATAGTAAAGTTCCTTCTTAGCCTTCAGGAAACAGACATTTGCTGGCTAAAGGTCCTTCTGCCCTATCATTGTTCCAACTGTCACACCATCACCTTCTCATGTCCACGTTCTTTTTAATCCATCAAGAACCAGCCTATGAGCTACCTCTTTTATGCAAGCTGGGGGATACCTGTGGGAAAAAGACCTCATTGCCTCTGCTAAAATCCCCCAAATCTCTTCCTGTGACTCTTAAATGCACTTCTCACTCTCTAGTTATGTAAGTGGGTATCTAATTCATCCTCATTTAGTACAATTAATTTGAGCACAGGATTTATGTTTAATTCACCTTTGTATGTCCCCACAGTGCTTAACATGTCACTTGGTATATAATGGAAGTTCAGTAAATATCTTAATAAATAACACCTGGTTTCTGTAGCCAGTCATGCAGCTGATAACAGAATAACCCTAGTTCTTGCTCATCACCTTATGAGTGAAATCCTGAATAATAAGAAGTCTGATTGAATTCTAATGCCATTGTAGCAAAGACCACTTCATGGAGATTTTTTCTTTTGTCTAATCAACCATGATGAGCTTTCAGCAGCCAGTGAGAAAAGATAAGCAGGCAACCAAAGACGAGAAAGAATCCCAAAGACACTTTTTCTTGATGTTGTGAATTCGAAGTTGAACATTGTATCCTAGACGAGTTGCCTCTTTTCTCTGGAATGTAGGGGGAAGAGGACAGAAGGAGGAAGACAGGCAACACACTAAAAAACCAGAAGGGACCAGAGGAAGATGACATGAGTGTCAGGGCTGGCATTCTCCTTGGGCCAGTAGCTATTTTATGGTTTTGCAAGGGGAGAGATGCTATATTACCTGCTTGTCCTTTAATGCACCCCACTTCAAGGCTAGGGAGTCTCCTATATAAGAGCTTTGTGAAAGCCCTAACCTGGGGTCAGTCGAAGCAAGTTGAAACTCTAACAAATATTTATAGCACCTATTATGTGGCCAGCCACATGCTGGATAATTCTTGCCACTACACCTGCCCACTCAAATTTCAGAGGGTCTACCAAAAAGAAATCACCAGTTCTGTTTCCAACCAAAGTATAAACTGACCCAAGAGTATTAAGTTGAAACCTTTCCTTTATTGCTGAGACTGCCATTTCTTCTTCATTTAGACTCAGGTGCACCTGGACCATCTACATTGTAGACTATCTGGGTAACACCTATAGTCTCTATCTCTATATAGATGCCCCTTTGGGGATTTTCAGGGAAAAGAAAAATCCATCTATAAAATCATGAGATCAGTTTATGGCCTCTATATCTCTGGAGAATTTCCCACCTGTCAATTCTGCCTCATTCAGGTGCCTGACAACTCCTTTGATAAAGGTCAGTGTTACCATACCATACATACCATAGTTGTATGGTGACTTGCAATTTTATGGTCATTTAAGCCAAAGTGTAGAGAGCTGATGTGTTCTTTTTTTCTAGAAAGACGACACCATCAAAATACTAGAAAATAATGAGGATGCATAATGGAGCATTTTGGTGTGAGAGACAGTAATGAAACCAGAACTTTCATCACGCTCGGCACGTGTTCTGCAGAGCTTCATAGTTTGAAGTGTATTGTCTGCCTTGATGGAAATAATCGGCTTGCCAAACTCTGTTTGGTAAACCATGGAGAAAGCAGCTCTTTACTTACAGATTGATAGCAAGGCATGAAGCACTCTCTGACATTTTCTCGGCTCTCCTCTTCCTGGGTGTTTTTTTCCCTGGAAAATGCTTTAATATCCAATTGATAAGGTCCCAAGTGAAATTCACACATGAAAGAAGAGAGAATTCCTAATCAAATGACACTGGAGTCACTTATTTTTCCCCCCAATACCCTTATGCCTCCTCTGATGGTATAGATTTAAAACCCGAGTATCATGAACTTTGGGTTTGGAATGAAGCCTAAAGTTTGCCTTATCTAGCCCCTCATCATCTGTTTAAATCCACCCTCACAGTAACCACACAAGCAGATTTGGTCCATGACTCCAAGTCTGATTCTTCTGATGACTTGAGAGCTTGCTAACACAACAGAGCAGTCAGTTTTAGAGGTGAATTAGGCTAATAAAATAGATTTCAATGCATGTGTTCCTTTCGATAATAATAGCTACTTTTTTCAGATGCTGACTATATGCATCAGACAGTGACGAATAGCTTAAGTGCTTACCATGCACCAACTCATATACTATTCACAGCAACCTTAAGGGGAGATATTTTTACTCCTGTTTTATAGTTGGAGAAACTGAGGTTAAGTCAGTTGGCCAAAGAACTTATCCAGTATATTCACAGATACCTCCAGTGCTAGGAACCATGCAGCTCTTCCGTAAGCAGCTCTGACTCTCAGAAAGTGCTTCTTTATAAGACAAAATATGTCTCCCTGTAAGTCAAGTAGTAGGTATTTATTGAACACCTGCTAAATTTCAGGCACGATGCTAGTCATTTCAGATCTAAAGAAATAATAGGTTTTATTTATTTACTTATATTTTTATTATGTATTTTCTTATATTTTACCTCATTTTAAGAAATACTCGCGGCGAATTAAAAGGAAACTTCTGACATACAACAATGGCAGGATATAAATGTCAGAGAAAGTATAAATCAAATTTAAAACCATTTTGAACAAATTAAAAATAATACAGATCATATGGAACAAGAAATATTATATCAATTCATTTTTTATTTGACCTGCCAAAACAAAAGGGCAGACACTGTCAATTCACAATTCTTATTAACAAAATGATCGTCAAAATGGGTTAGCTATATTCCTGAAATAGAATGGTGAAAGAAATCTCTCTCATAGGACTTCGTACAGGGAACATTGAAAGACTGACTTAGCTGTAGTCTCAGTGAAATTCCTATAGGATATGCATTAATTCATTTAGTATAGTTGTTCTCGTAGCATCTTTTGTTAGAACCCAAGAACGGAGCATTAAAATAAATTTGACAAACAGGACAGTACAGGTCAAATATGTAGCCTGTGGACTTCCATCTCTCTTTCCCCAAAAGTATAAAACATTGCCTCTGGTGCAAAGGATTTTTATTTTAGGTTTCAGATGTCGAAACCTATAGACATGCCTGAGTCCTAGACTATAAACAATAAGAGTGTAGAGAGCAGGAGCTCTTCTGAGGTTCAGAGAAATAACCCGTCGCTGTGGGCTGAGCCTTATAGGGGCCATTTCTAGGAAGGGTTGACCTTTGGACTGAGCTAGACTGAACAAGCATTAGGAAGGAGGTGGATGAAGGATGAGTCAGGCTGAACGTGACTAATTTTATTGATTCCTTTCACTTAGATGTGTTGTGCCTCAGTTTCATGTGTCTGTGGAGGACACTCACTCTTGGCACCAACTGGAAAGTGAAACTGTAGGGGGTTCATGGGCTGTGGCCAAGTAGCCATCAGCAATCCCATCACCAATGCTTAGAGTAAGTCTCATAAGGCAGATTTGGCTCCAAGCAGTAACCACAGCTCTATTTTCATAAAGTAATTTCACTTGTTTGCCCCAGTTAATATTAATAAGCCCAGGGCTACATACTTCTACTTATCTGAGCACAAAGATAGAATAATGGAATGTTCAAGCTGAAGCAGACCTTGGAAATCATCTAGTCCAACATCCTCATTTGATAGATGAGGAAACAGAGGTGCAAGGAAGTAAAGGGCCAGGTTGCAGATAGTCGGATTTACAGACTGAACTAGAACCCAGTTTCTCTGTCAGCCAGCCCCACCCATGGTCCATTTGATCTGTCTGACATCTTCCTACCTCATCCCTAAGAACTGGGGTGTGATAGAAAGGACATTGGGTCAGACAAGGGGAGGACCAGAATTTAAACATATCTTAATTCATTTTTACCTTGAGTTTCTTTAGCCTCTTATTTCCTCCTCACGGTAATTTTATTGTGAAAGTAGATGCCTAATACTTTTCCTCAAAGGAAGAGATAAAATAAAACAAAAAATCTCCACAGTGCTGGCAACACCATGGTCCTTTTGAATCATCCCAAACTTAGGGCAAACCTGGACTGGTAGTACTTTGTGCTCTGTGACTTTGAACACATTTTCTAATCTCATTGAACCTAAACCTCAGTGGACTATTAAAATTACTACGCGAGTAAGTATATACAAAGCACATAGCACAAAGCTTAGCACTGAGATGCTGAAAACATGCTCATTGTCTTTCTTGTGCTCCTGCCTTCTTCCTTCCTAATAGATCACATGTAAGTCCATGCGTATCTATAAACGACATGAATCATCCAGAACTCCATGTAGTCAGAATGTAGAGTGATCTAATGTTCCTAAGTTACTTACCTCTTTCCACTGAATAAGTCAGCCTGCGGGTCTCATTTCCATTTCTCTTCAACTAGCCAAACATCCATTTTCACCTACATGGAACCTTCTACAGGTCCAGGGACAAATAAATCACATTTTGAGTGGTCCCAAGACAATTTAGCTTTACAGAAAAAGAAAGGATGGCAACATGAAGGACATTTGCTGTGCTGGGCCGTCACCAGGTCCCCATCGGAACCGTGAAAAATTATGGCCAATAAAATAACATTTTTCAAAATGTGACACTACCCTTAAACTTAACTTGGGCAATAAATGGATTTTGAAGAGAGTATTTGAGCGCAATTCATTCTTCAAGCACTCAATAACATATCATAAATGAATTGCGTTATTAATTTATAATGGAATAATTGTTTTGTGTCAGTATTCATTTTCAAGAACTCTGTCATTAATTTTCTCTTTCTTTTTAATCATCTCAAAATATTAGCACATATATTACCCCCAGCATACCACCCAATCCTCTCCACCACCTCCTAAAAATATAAAAATGATTCTGACTGGTTGGCATACAGAATCTTCCGGCCATCCTTTTGTGCTAATGAGAAGAATAAGGACAAAAGCAACCAGCATTGGTTGAGAATAGCTGTTTGCCAAATAGTATGCTAAACTATATTATTTCATTGAATCTTCTCAACAATCTTGTAAGGTAGGTGCCATTATTATGCCAATTTTATCTATGAGAAAACTGAGGCAGAGAATCCTTCTGTGAAGCAACAAACAAAAAATACAGTCCCCGTTGATGAGGTTTCATAAATATAAGTTTCATAGACCAGATCTGTTTAAATTGAGATGTGTTTGAATGCTATTCCTTTTCTGTAGCACAGAAGGTAACTGTGTGCTAGCACAGAAGATAACTGTGTGCTTAGAGTACCCACTCTAAGTAGTGAAGGGCAGAGAAAAATTAAGTACCTATTTAGTTAAGACCAACAAAACAATGTCTTTGGGAAGGAATTCTTTTTCAAATGAATGAACCGATCAGGTTACTTGTATCTGTTGTAGTGTTAGGATGACCTTACTATGGCATGTACTAGTATTTTGATTGTTTTGCTCCCGGAGAGTCTGGACGCCTGGGTGCCAGCCTTGGCTCTGTCATCTCACTCTCTGTGCCGCAATAGGTAGGTCGCTTCATCTTTCTGCATCTCCTTTTTCTCGATTGTAAAAGATTGGCCCTGTGATCCCAATATTCCCAGAAGGTACATTGACCCACAGGGTAGATCCAAGCAGCTGTTTACACCCTAATCATGAAGATGATGAGAGAAAAACAACCTATCTTTAATGCTCAGCATTCAACATACTAAGACTCAGCCTTGAATTTCAACATGTCTGAAGGGAAAAGTGTATAATTGGATAGCAGAGAGGAAAAAGCCTGTACGAAAGCTTAATAATAACAATAACCAAAAAAAAAGGTCAGTTTTGAAGCATCGTGACACTAAAAACTCATTAAGATCTCTGTCCCAGCTTTTACACTCCTAATTGAACAGTTACACAAATAGACATACAATACAATCGTGACTCTAATTAAGACTCCGACCTCAGAATCTAGTAAAAGCTTGTACAGTTCCTGCTCCCCCCTTTAAATAGCTATTCTGGGCAAGCTTTGGGAAGAGAAACTGTTCTATTATGACTTCATTGAAATAACATGAAAACTCATACAAGTGCCTCTTTTGTTTCTTTTCCTACCCCATAGCATACCACCCACTCTTCACTTTTTTCACTACTGGAGTGTATTCCTTTGGTGGGAGAGGATACAGTTTGCCAATTCCAGTGGTGCATCACTTTCGGCATTTTTCGTCAGTGCCCTCCATCAGCGTCTTGATCCACAGGACTGTGGGTCTGAGTGTTGTCTGGTACTCTCAAGCAAAACTCTCTCCCTATTGTGTAATTGGCTTTCTTGCCCATATATTAGCTTGACTTGCCTGCTTTTCCTCACCCATGTATACATCCCAGCTAAGAGTTTTAACAGATAAACAGTTTTGAATTTCTCTGTATTTTTCCTCTTCCTTCTTGTCCTGACTTTTGCAGGGCGGAGGAATGTCAGGGCCCGTAGGAGGTCACCTTGGGAGGAGGAATAAAAATCAAGAGCTGCCTTGGAATAATGGAGAATCCACGGGCTCAGAAAAATTATAAAAGAGAATTAAAGATTTGTAAAGCAGGCCCTTGAATAATGTTGTTTCTTCCAAAATTATTTCCTTATCACATTGATGAGAAAGAAATGGATTCCAGGCTGGGGCCACTGCGTGGAGTTTGCACATTCTCCCCAAACGTGGGTTTTCTCCAGGTCCTCCAGTTTCCTACCACATCACAGAGGTGTGTACGTTAGATGAACCGGCATATCTACCTTGTCCCAGCCTCGGTGAGTGTGGGTGTCTGTGTGAGCAAGTGAGTACACCCTGTGATGGAAGGGCGTCCTGTCTGAGGTGGGTTCCCACTTTGTACCGTGTGGTGCAGGGATAGGCTCCAGGCACACACACAACCTTGAACTGGATAAGCAGGTAGGAAAGTAATTACCTTCCTGTTTTTATTCATCTTTCTTAAATGTCTGTATAGCTCACATTTATTTCAATGTTTAATGGGTCTTTATTTAGACATTTAGTAATGTTCTTATACTAGAAATAGGCCATAGGAACTTAACTCTTGTTTATATCAATCAGCCTATCGATTTTCTTAGATATTGTTTCACTGAAAGTCGCAGTTTTTAAGAAACTATCAACAATGTTAAGTGAGGACTTTCTGTACATAAAAGGTATTCGTAAAGTACCCATTTCTTGCCACCCTGAGCTAGTTGCCTTCGATGTTATGGAAGTTGGACTATTCATCAGCTGGAACCAAGATAAAATCTAGAGTGAAAATAATTTTAACTTAAAGTTGACCACCGCCGTGAATTATTTTCCTTCCCTCCCAAAACTAAGGACCTATTTTGAGGGCAGCTTGGTATACCTATTGAGGAGAGCCCAGTGACCTAGAATTTTTTTAGATCCTTAGATCCTTCTCTCTCCTTAAATCTGAGTGATGTGGCATTCTGCAGGGCCAGTTAAATGGAGGAGAGTCTAACACACCAGGATACCCAATGTCAAGTTACATAAAGAGGAAGGCACTTTAGGGAGATGCTTCATTCCTTGGAATCAAAAAAGCATTTCTAATATTCTTAAAGTGAGGAATAGCTACATTTTGCTTGACCGAGAGCACAGCGTGAGAGGGTCTCATCTCAATGCTGCATGTACTAACCGTAGTCATATTGTGACAAGCCACCAACTATCCCAGGGTGACTCGGAGGGTCCAGTAAGCAAACATTTATGAAGGTGCATTTAAACAGAAAGGTGCCTTACCAATGTAAGTGGCTGAGTCTACAAATATACTTAGTTCCTCTAGTGGGAATTGATTTACAAAAATTAAGAGGCAAGTACTTTTTTCCGAGATATGTGATTGACATTAAGCCACCTCTGCTATAGATGATTGACCTCTTTATCAACTGTGATATGCATGTGCTTCCTTTATGCATTTTCATTTCCAGAAAGGATATAGCATCATGAATGGAGTCTTCAGGATCTAGTTTTATTGTTGACATCTTCGGGAACAGCTACAGAGTCTTTTCCAGGGGCTCAAGCTAGAATGTGATCGTTAAGGCTGTGTGCACATCCTTATTAAATGACTTTTCCCATCACATTATTGGTGGATGCATCTATTACTCCCAGCTGGGACGCAAGGGGCAGAAGAAGAGAAAAATCAGCTACTCCTGTCTTAGCATAGTTTTGGGGACCCAGTAGATGGTCACTAAATATTTGAAAAGAGCAAAGTCAGTGAGAAAGAGAATGGGAGTCCTACATTCAATCCTAAATACCCAACAATTCTCCTAGCACACGGTGAGTACCCATAAATGTACATTGGATTACTAGCTTTGATATCTGTAGCTATCTATTCTGAAATTTTAGAATTTTGTGCCTAGATAGTAACCGATATTTAGTTAGCATGTCACAATTCAGGGAATTTAGGAAATAAAGCTGAGGACTTTGGTTTCACTTTCTTGGATTTTAACAATATCTCCATACCTCATTGGGCCATGGCTATGCGTTACTGTTTCATGAACCATAGTTGGGCTCTAGTCTTCTGGGGCAGAAAGTTCTGCCTATTGTTGTTTTCATTAATGCTCGAGCAAGGAGTTCAGCCACTTTCAAGGGACAGCACAGTAGATGCCTGTTTATGCTGGACTTTGCATCAAATGGCCTCTGTTTTCTTCAGAACGTCTGACTGAAAGCCTTCCTTATTGGAAGCTTGAGTTTGGCACCATCTTGAAAGTGTCAGATTTCTCGCAACTCTTGACCTTTGATGCTGCACTTAGATTTTCCATTGATGAACAAATTATGCATGTGCTATTAGAGAAATGACTATTCTCTCTTGGATTGTGTGGGACAGCAATCTAAAACTGGTGATCAACACGTTTGGAATGGTTAGAGAACACGTATTTGGTTTCAGTCCTCATCTAAAGGTTTGGATGGTTATCTGTACTTGACTCATCTGATCTCAATCTGGACCATTGAATTTGCAACACAAAGCTTAAAACCTCAAGAGTGAAGACTCCTGACATCTCTGGCCATGCCAGCTTCCCAGCAGGCCAGCCACATTTCAATGAAACGTCCTCAAGCACTTTGGCACGTTTGATTTTGTTCCAGGTTCGGGTTGTGGTTTTTTTGAAAGGAGTAGGTGTAAATGGTAGGCACATGGAAACAAACCACTGAGTTCTACAGAGTTTATGTCAGGGACCCACCACAGGGCTGAGAACAGAGGGCTGAAGGGTTTGCCTTCCCTTAACCGTTAAATCTGTCTTCCTGGAGGAAAGAGAACTTCAGCAAGAATAACTGGATTCTTCTGGTAAATTTCACAAACACTTAATCACCCACCCTGTCCAGTGTCTTAAACTTGAATGTGGCCACGAATTATCTGGGGAGCTTGTTAAATTGAAGTTTCAGATTCAGTAAATCTGGGCAGAGCCTGAGACTCCATACTTCTCACAGGCTCCAGGTGGTGCTGATGCTGCTAGCCCATAAACCATAAATATTTTGAGTCGCTAGGCTCTATGTGTGAAGCACTGCGCCTAGTGTGGGGAGCACAAAGATGAATAGAGGAAAAGAACAAGGCAGTCACCCTGAGGCAACCACCTTGTGGTGGGAAGATAGGTAAACATCACCATTCGATAAGTGCTGAGGACAGAAACAGAGGTGAGCAGAGCCCTGGGGAGCCCTGAACTGGGCCTTCGAGGAGAATACAAGTTCAGCAGTTAGGGAAGCCAGAAAAGAGTACTTTAGGCTAAAGCAGGGGCCTGGATAAGAAGAGATACCAAATATAAACTTGTCATCTTTCTGCAGAGCAGATGCCTAAAAAATTGCCCAGTTCATTCCCAAGCCCTGGGTGGCAGGGAGTGGGGTGGACAATGAAGCTTATGAAAGCATAGAACATTTCAGTGGCAAGTAAGCCATCGCTCACTTTCAAGGGCATCAGGCCTTTCTACTGCACAGTATAATTAGAGCACTCGAGACTTGGGTCGGGAGAAACACCAAGCTGAGGGGATTGTGAGCCAGCTGAAGCTGTGAAAAAGTCAAGTGATCCCATTCTCAGCACTATTTGCAGCCATGCTTTTATTTCTTGTGGAGTGACCAAACTGGGGTTTGGGGTTTTGCTTTTTTGCCCTTTTTGGGGGGTGGAGGTATGTCTTCTTTCTTTTTAATGAATCAGAAAACTCAGAGTGAGACGCAGGCAGGTCGCTCAGTTTCCCTAGGCTTTTCTTTTCCTTTCTGCCGCCCATACCTGCTTCACTCCATCCCCATCACCCCGTGGACTCCCTCCCTGAAATGACTCCCTTTTGCACTGTACGTACTGCCCATCTCTTCTCACACTTGAACTCCACACGGGCCCATCGGACTTTCTAATCCCAACTGGGAGAGTCCAAGCACTGCAATCACCTGGTCTTTCTCTTTCACTGTATATGTCTAGTCTTGGCTCCACCCATAACCAGTACAGAGACTCAGAACGTGTCTTCCTGTAATAGTAACAATAGCAACTTGCTTTGGAATTTACACAGCTCTCATTTTCAAGACCTCCATCTATCATGGCAAGATTTTAGGGCAAGTACTAGCATTCTCATCCCCATTTATCAGGTGGAAAAACTGAGGCCCCGGGAGCCACAGCTCATGAGTAATAGACCAAGGGTATGTGTCTAGGTTCTGAGACTATGTAGTAGCATTATGTACTCACCATCCGGAGGCCCTGCAATAATCTTCAATCAATCCTCACAGCAGTCCAGATTTCAAAGAGGAAACAGGCTTAGAAAAGCTATGGAACTCGCCTGAGGTCAGTGGATTCCAGTCTTGGGATGCAAAACTCAGATTGTCTGATCTGAGTCTTCACTCTTACCCTGATGCCGCTCAGCTTCTGAGATCATTCCACAGTGCATTCTGCCTTTACTTCGCCTCTCTGGGCCTTGTTTTCTCATCTGTGAAATGGAGGTACTGTCTGTGATCTGTGGGACCTCTTCCCGGATGTAATAGGCTGTGATCCTGTAATTTTGAATCAGAAACCAGAGTTCTTCACTGTCAGCTTCTATTCAGTGCTAATCATTTTGCTTAATTATGTTTAACTCTGAGTGTGTTTTATGGCAGCTGTCAACACACATCAACACGTCAGTTATGCTGCCGAAGCTGATAGCTGGATGATAGCACCTGTGTGCCATTTTGCAGGGCGTATTCAGCAGCCAGGCAGGCCTTATACTTGGCTGCATGCTACCATGTTCCGTCTCGATGCCAGCTTAGTTCTTCTGTTTATACTGGAACGAAACAGGCATACCTTCAGCTACAAATACCCGGAAAGCAACATCACTAACCTTTGGCTGAATGTAAACTGCTGGTTATATTCCAGAAACTGGCATGTTGTGTCGCTGGAGTGTTCAAGGTGAAAAGAGCAAAGACTCACATAATACATTTTCTTCCAAGTTAGGTGTCTGAGCAAAGAGTATTTCTATCTTGGGCTTCTCCATGATAACTCTGCCTTCTGGCTAGCTCCCCCTGTGGTTGAAATCTCTGCTCATTGTTTCCCTTCAAGCCTCAGGAGGTGCCACGTTATCTAGAAAGCTTTTCCTCACATGTTCTGTCTGCGCTCAAGCTTTGCCTGTGTGTCCCTGAACTTCCATCCATCATAGCCCTTACTCCACCATGATGAAAATGTCTCTCGTTATTTTTCTGGCTGAGGGCACCAGCCATATGCCATTCATCCCTGGATGCTCTCCCACTAAATATTTATTGAATGAAGAATGGATGAATGAATGACTCTATAACAGCTTTTTCTGTGTTTACCCTTCCAGTGTTCTACATGTAGATTAGGAACAAAATTTTCCTTTGTCTTTCTGATGTTCCCCTGTTACTTCTCCTCCTTCCTCTCCTGACACATTTGCTCTAAGTTTATCCAACTGCTCTGTCTCACTTCCTCTAAGCCTTCTGTATCTAGAACAGAATTCCCTCTCCCTCTCTTTCCTTACCCCAACACTCCTCTGATGTCCTCCACCTCTGAAATGATCCTTAAAGCCCTGTTCATTCTCAAAGACTTCTCTGACTGAACGGAAAAGAGGCAGCACAGTCTCTGTTGCCACAGCTGAAGTAAACATGAGTTTCCAGGACTAGTCTGTCTTCACACTCTACAGAATACTCTTTTCTTTCCTCTAGATCCATATACAATGTAAAATTTTCTATTTTTTCAAGCTGTGAAAGTATCAATTCATTCACATCAATAACTTTTCTAAAATCTGACTTCTCTAGAAAATATTTTGATACTATCTAAGGACACTTCTATTACTAAAAAAACATTTTTTTTTAAGTTAATGGTTCTATAAATCAAGGATGAATTTCACCCCAAGATGTTCTATTCAGGAGATCTGCTACCAACCCTTAAATCTTAATAGGTGACTAGTTGGTCAAAGAGGGTTCTCACCAAAGTGACTCTTGTTCGTTTTTATTGCTAGGAAGAGAGTTGGAAGGGAAAGAAAATATTGATTGGTGGGAGGCATTTGGATGGCTTCCTCCTTGAGAGACAAAAATCTATCACGCGACTTAATAGTGGCCTGGAATATACCAGAAAGATGGTTTTACTCGAGTTTTTCTCATCTCCCATATTTTCCTTCTCCACTTGATCGTTTTCTTGCGTTGGTAGTGATGATCTTCAGACCTGTCCAGGGCTGTGGGTGGTGAGGAGGGATCAACACAACCATATTTAATTTCAGTTGGTTTAAGGATCACTTAGTATTGCTAAGAGTTTAGATTCCCAGACCTTTCATGTGGATTCCTGATTCAATATATATGGAATAAGCCCAGAAATCTACATTTTATTTATTTTTGGTTCTAATTTAATACAGGAACAAGGTTTTTTATATATATATATATATATATATATATATATATATATATATATATATATATAAGCAAACATTGCAAAGGAGTAAACAATAAAATGTAAGATACCACTCATTTGCCTTCCACGAATAGAGTCAAATTCTCCCTGCCCAATGGGAGAATATGGCAGAGTCAACTCAGACATACCTGTGCTTCAATTTTTGCTCTTGTCCTCCTTCATAATCATGCCACTAAATATGACCAGTTCTGCCAGGTAGAATTTTACTGCTCTAGTTCTTAACTTTTATGGGAAAATTGGGGGAGAGTGGCAAAGACCCCTGGAAAATCTGGTGAAAGCACAAACGTCCTAAGCCCTTGCATGGATTCCTTTGGCGAGGAGAGGGGAGAGATTCGGGATCCATACATGTCAAGTGAAAAATCTTGCCCATGACAAGAATTGCTTATCTCCTCAAAATGGCTCTTTGTAGCTGCAGAGAGCAGAAGCATCTGGGGAATGACTCAGAAGTTATGCAAGCACCTATACAATCTGTCATGCGGTTTTCATATTACCTTAAAAGTTGATTCTAAGTTTGAGCTGCTCTACTGGGCTGTGTGTGTCTCTCCCTCGTTTGCAGCATGAAAAGCCAGGAAACATCTCATTCCTTTGATACTTAGTGTTTCAGGAAACTTTAGAGAACATATTTCTCCCATATTTTACCAAATAGCTATGTCTACCAATGAGCTATATGCAGGCCAATAAAGCAGACAGTGCCAGGAGCATCATCGGTGTGGTCAGCCACACAGACGAACATGATCTTAAACTCTGCCACAGCTACTCTGAGCCCGTCAGCTACTTTGGAATTATTATGCTACGCTCAAAACTACAAGCATGTTTTCCAAACCAATTGACCAGGGTCAGGTACAGAACTTTAGAAAGAAAACCCTTATTGCTATGTTGGGTGATTCTCTATGTTTTGGACTATTGCTACTACTACAATTGTTTTCTTCCTGGTAAGGAAGGGAGAAAATATTTTCAACAACCCAACTATCATTTCTGCTTCATCTTCTATACTTTTGAATCAAAAAAATGCCAAATGCCTTTAACTAGAGCACACATGGAGGGACCAATATCACAACCTAATGTTACAGTGCTTTTAGGGATAATCATCGTAAATATTTGTTATTTATGTATTTCTTTTGCTAGGAACCTTAGCTGATGTGCTACAGGTTGGTAATTTTTTTTCTGATACCCATCCACCAAAGTCCACATTCAGCCCATGCTCATGCATGTACTACGTACATTGGTTTATTTTTCTTCTTGTGTTTTATGTTATCATCCCACCTAAATAGTTGTGTGTGTAGCATCTCCCAGATTCCATTTAATCATCAATAGCTTTTTCTCCTAGAAGGGTCTAATACAGAAAAAGCACCATTACCTAAAAGTATATAGGGATTGGGATCATGTCAGAGTAGATGTTACAACTAGCTTATAGTAATAATTTCTATTTGTATTTATTTTGGACCTGATCATTTATAAAGGACTTTTCCACCTTTTCTCATGTTTAATCTTCAATAGAGCCTTAAGCTGTAGATATTGAGATCATTCTGACTTTCCAGATATTAAAACTGTAGAATCACAGTACGAGAATAATAAAAGATGATATAAATTATCCATCAAATGTGGAAAGTAGTGAGATTTGAATGTAGGTCTGTCTGACTCCAAGTCCAGTGTCCCTCCAGTTCATTCTACATTTAAATTTTCTGAAATTCTGTGAATTAGATAGTGGTATTGTTGCTTGTGCTGGGCCACAGCGATTGGACTATTCATGAACCATATGGCTACTGTCCTACACTTTCGTATCAAGTCCTGTCCAGATGTATTGGGAGCCCATTTCCACACCAGTGATGTCATGAGATGTTTTCATTGCTACTTCCTCCTTCTTCTTCGATGTCTTCTTGTTGGCAATGGTATAGCCATTTGTTACTCCTCCAATTAAGTCAGCAGTCTTGTAGTCTTTTGTAGAATGTGGAAACGTCTCGTTTTATGCCTTGTGACTCTGCTTCATGGAGCCGACAAGAGAGATGGCGGAAAAGGTTGCAGTCACTCCATTTCTCTATTATCATCTACTACTGAGAGCTTATCACTAATTTTAGTGTCAGAGCAATAGTCATTTTGAAGCCTCATGAAAGCCTACATACTCCCCCAGAAATACAGACAACCCCCCTGACCTTTGCGGCTGGAGATAATGGCCAAGGCTGAGGCACAGTAACCTTTAGGCCAAGAGTGGGTGGCAGCACTTTCTTTTCTGTGACATTCATTTTGCTTTTCCTTCTGTCTGTATTTTTAATTGGAAGCATGTACAGTGTGAATCTGCCTGGTTCCCCCTCACACACCCTGAACTCTGAGTAGAAAGATTGTATCTGGCTGGCTCTTGTCATAAAGGAATGCTCTCAATGCTAAGCTGGGGGTCATTACTAATTGCCACAATTCTAGACACAAAGGATATTATGGGTGACCTTTCAGGAGGAGATGCTGTTAGCAGAACAGGGCCTTTGTACCACCTGGACCAGCCCATGCTTCTTTCTCATATTCATTTTTTTCCCCATGATCTCA
Organism: Pteropus vampyrus; assembly: GCF_000151845.1. Taxonomy (NCBI): domain Eukaryota; kingdom Metazoa; phylum Chordata; class Mammalia; order Chiroptera; family Pteropodidae; genus Pteropus; species Pteropus vampyrus. The sequence goes on from NW_011888866.1 coordinate 3,930,915, forward strand.
TGATATCAGTCTGGGGCTTGGATTTTTTTTTTTTCAAATGGCATGTTTTATTGCACCGGAACTCTTATTATTCAAGGGGAACCACAGCCACTTAAGCCATTTTTTCAAGTTCCATCTCAGATTCTTTTCCTCCGTGAAACAGTTTGTTGCAGATTCATCCACCCCCTTCATTACCCCTCCAGTCTGCAGACAACTCTAGCCCAAACCAAGATCTTGCTATTTATTCTATTTAGTTCTTTATTATTTGCTAACTCTGTAATGTTCTCAAATTACTTTCTGCATGTTCATCTTCTTTGCTCAGATCAACTTTTTACTACTTATCAAAGTGAAACTGGCCACCACAATTGTCTAAGCACCTACTATGTGCCACATCCCATGTTAGGTGCTTCATACGTAGTTTCATTTCATCCTTACAACACCCCATGGAGTTAGGTGTTATTATCCCCATTTTATAAATGAAAGACTGGAACTTATACACACTACGCACATTATAAATTTGCCAGCGGTCACACAGTGCTAGTAAGCAGAAAAGCCACACTGCTGTGCAGCGCCCTAGTGCCAAGGCAGGATGCCAGCCATTAGACACCAGTTGGAGATGGGTCAGGGGAGGCTCAAGCATGATAGGCTCCTGCAGGCCTCCAAACACAGATTTCGTTACCCTTGTATCACACGCTCCACAGTGCCAGGTTCACGGTTGGTGTTCGGTAAGACCACCCATGATGATGTTCTTACATATGACACTCTTCTGGCTGAATCACATAGGGAAAGGCCACCCCCCCCACACACTGAAGTTCAAGCACTGGTATATAGCTGGGACAGGGGAGAATTATAGTGTGGGCACATCCTGGGCCCTGGGGAGACCCCATGGAAAATGTGGCAAAGTCCTGGCCCTCAGGGAAATGAGACATTATCAAGAAATGCTTCCTCTTTCTTCAGAACCATCCAGTGATCAGAAGAAAAGTTCTTAGAACTTATATCTGGTTGGCAGTTACCTTTTCAACAAAAGCTGGAGGGAAGAAAACTCGTGGGGAAAAAATACACACACACACACACACACACACACACACAGAGCCATAAACCAAAGCAACTGAATTGTCCTTCGTAAAGGAAAACTTACAGAATGCCAAGATTTGCTTCCTTCCCCTGCTTGAATTTTTTTTCCAAAAAACTCAGAGTAGGAGACAATGGTTCTCTCTTAATCTGAGTTGTATGATTTGGGTAACCTGGGACCTAGTACACACCAATACTCTGGTACCTCACTCTTCCCCCACTCTTTGGTCATGTGCGAGCTCATGCCAGCTGAGGCCTTTTACACACAAGCCCAGAGACTCACGGGTATCAGGAATGGAGCAGTCATGCCTTCTTCCTGGAGGGCAGGAGGAGCAATGTTGCCAAGACAGCAAGATTGACACCAATCAAGCTTAGGAAATTGTTGTCGGAGGGGATAACAGGTACCAACGTTTTAGAACACTGTGCTTTTATGTTCTGCCGACTTTCGAAATCCAGCCCCTGCTCATAAACTGTGATGTAACCAAGTCGAGGATTATGTAGAGTTTTTATATTTATATGCGTGTGCATTGTTGTTCTGATGCGTCAAGCCGCGGGGCTAGCGGGAAGTTTGGTCCACCTTGCAGAGCACTTAACAAGAGGCACGACAACAGCAATATGTTACATCTTTTGTTTGTACCGCATCTTCACACCCACTCACTCAGCAACAGACTGAATGAAATGTGCTCTTGTGCTTTGTGTCGGGAAAAAGAATGAAAATAATGGCCATTCAGGCAAAATAAAGCTTTTTAGTGCTTTTCAGAAAGAAGTTTTATTTCCATTGTTGTCCCTGTGTTCACATAATGGCCTTATCCTTGTCCTTCATTGAAACACACCCAAAGCAAGGAAAACATCTCACCCTGAACAAAAACAAATGTGTGTTCTTAAAGTGATCGACAAGCGAGGCATGGACCTGGGAGGGCTGTTGGACCCCATCTCCTGAGGGTGTGTGAGAAAAAGGCTTCCTGCTCAGAGCAAAGGCGCCTGGATGGCAGGAAGGGGCTCCTTAGGAAGTTAGCTTTGACCTTGAGAAAAGGAAAAACATAATTTTCATCATTATTACCACAGTTGTGCACATTAATTGGGCACTGACTGTGCGTGGTGTCTTTTATGCATCATGTAATCCTCACAAAGCCCTCTGAGAAAGATATGGTTATCCCCATTTTAAATATGAAGACCCCAAAATCTGGAGAGATCAAGTCATCTCCCCAGTGTCACTGACCTGGGAAGTGGCGGAGTCAGTGTTTGAAGCCAGGCACCGTCTGACCCCACACATCATCTTCTTAAATACCACCCTAAGATCCTCAGAATCAAATCTCTAAGGCTTCCAAATTAGAGGGGATGTCTCCTGGATGAGAATGGAAATTGTAAGGAGGTTTAGTTGAGGAACCTTAAATGGGTTGTCTCAAGTTCACTTAACAGCTCATCGTTATGCTAAGAGAGATATATGTCATATCAATCAATCAAACATATACCAGGCAGAATGAGTGAGGGCATCAGCCTGGGTTCAGGTATGGAGGTCCTATAACCAGCTCAGTGAACATGGACTATTCACTGTTCCTCCCTGAGCAATGACAGCCTAAGCTCTTAGCTCTGCCTCATGCTTGTTAAAATCAGTGTTGGGCTGGGAAATCATCAAGGTCCTCCTGGCAAAAAGTTCTCTGCTCCTACATCTCTCCAGGCAGCCTTCGTCATGATGATTTCTTTAGTTGTTTATTTCTGTTTGTCTCAGTGACAGGAAACCTATTGGGGAGCCACAAAAGCTATTGAGGCCCTACATCACCAGCTCTGAAGAGATTCTCACCTTCGAGTGCACCATCTCTCCTACCCAATCCTGAGGCCATCTCCTCATCCCACCAACTCTTTTCTAGGTCTCATTGAAATCCCACCTCAACAAGACCCTACTCATGGATAGTTAGTTCTTCCCAGTGCTGTGTTCAGAGACATTACAATGGTAGCTTGATGTCAGTCGTGTAGGAGTATTTACACCACAGAAATGGGCAAGTACCACAGATCAGGTTGTAGTTGTCACTGGTTTTGAGAGCTGGTTTCCAGCACACCACTGCTGATGCCTAGTGTCCCACCACTAATTTGATCCCAATCATTTAACACTGGCCGTTGTTTTATCACGTGCCCATGCATGTCTCTCTACAGGAGGGATAGGATCATCAAATCCTTTGTCTCTGCAGCACCAGCATGGTACCTTGAAAATAGTAAGTCCTCTCCAGTATCTATCAATGTTGTTCATTTCATCTTCTTGGGTGTACTTTTTCTCTCAAAGTTTTCAGATGACATCCAGTTGGTTGAAATTAAATCTTGCCAATGGCCAGTTGTCATTCATTCATTTATTCATTTGTTCATCTACCATTTATTCATCTACCATTTATTTATACCGAGGAACATTTACTATGTGTCGGGCACTAATTCAAAAGGCAGATCACTCCTGATAAACACACCAGAGGAGATCTCTGCCCACAGGGAGCTCACATTCTAATCAGGAGAGACAGAAAATAAACAAGTAAACAAGTTAACAAATAAATTAGATACTGTCTGATAGCAGTAAATGATAGAAAGATGGACAAGAGCAACTGGGGTTTGGGTGGTACCTCTTCTCATATTGAGAGGTGTATTAGTTTCCTTTTGTTGTTGTAACAGTCCCATAATTTGGGAGTCTTGAAACAACACAAAGTATCTTATAGTTCTGGGAGGAAGTTAGAAATCTAAAATGAGCTGGAAGTTCTGTGTTCCTTCTGGAGGCTCTCGGGAAGAATCCATTTCTTGCTTTTTCCAGCTTCTGCAGGCTGCCTGCATTTTTTGGTTCTTGGCTCTGCATCTCTCTGACCCCTGCTTGTGTCGTCACATCTCCTGCTTTCTGATTCTCTTTCCTCCTTCTTTTTTCTTATACATTGGGCCTGCCCAGATAACCCAGGAAAATCTCCTCATCTCCAAATCTCTAACATAACTGTATCTGAAAAGTCCCTTTTTCCTTGTAAGGTAGCATGATATCAGGTCCCAGGCATTAGGTCATGGACATCTTTGGAACACCATTATTCTCTCTATCACAGGAAGGAAGGGAAGACCTCTCTGAGGTGGTAACATTGGAGTTGACACCGAGATGATAAAAACGTGATGGATAGAAAAGTATTCCAGATAGAGAAAACAGCCTGCAAAGCCCCTGAGCCTGGTGCAAGCCCAGAGTTTCGAAGGTAGATGCCAGCCTGACAAGTAAGAAGCCAGAGGAAGGCTAGAGGGGTAGGGCCCAGGTACTTCACCATCACAGGGAGCAGGGTAGGAGCATGAATTTTATTCTGAGTGTGATGAGAGCTGGCAGAGGCCTCGATAGTTGTGTTTTTCACTGGATTGATCTCTACTTGAATGGAAATGACTTTTCTGATAATCGTTTAAAGTGGTCTGTCCAGTAGAAATATAATGCCAGCCGCATTTCTAATACTGAATGTATTAGTGGCCATATTTTAAAAGGTGAAAAGAAATGGGAAATTAATTTTAATAAAACATATAATTAACTCAGTACATCCAAAATACTATCATTTCACCATGTAATCAATATTTAAAAAACCATATTGATGTGACATTTTACTTTTTTTCTTTTAGTACTACATCTTCAACATCTGGTGTGTATCGAATACTTAATGCACATCTCCGTTGGGACTAGCCATATTTCGAATGCTCAGTAGCTACCTGTGGCAACCATTTTGGGCAACCATTTTGGGCAGTGCTTGTCCAGACACTGTCCACAGAGTCCTGTGCAAAATCTACTCAGGCTGTGTTTGAAAAAGCAGTGAACAGTAGGGTGTCTCAGAGAATGTGGGGCACATGTCACTCCCATTAGTCATCCCCAACTTCAGAGGCTCTGAGGAGGCCATGGGAAGCAAAGGACAGAACAGCAGATTCTAGAAAAAAATATGTCCTCTGATGGGGCTGGTAGGGCTCAGACCCTGAGTGGACTGTTGCCTGGCTGAAACCTCTAAGGAACACCTGTCCCTGTCAATTTGATTGGTCCTTAAGTTCATCTCTGTACCACCCCTCACACTTTTAATCCCCAGAGGGATTTTTAGCCAAAGCCAGACTTTTCTCATTTCTTTACACACAGGGCCATTTATTCAACTCATTATACCAATATTCCTGAAAACAAGAGCAGAGGTCAAGAACAGGAAAAAATCAGTGAAGCAATGAGAGGGTATCAGTCACTGGGGAAAAAACTTTACCTGAGGAGCTTCCAAGCTATCCCCATACTCTCTTTGTGCTCTTGAAGTGACCCTGATATTAACCACAAAAGTCTAGCCCAAAACGCTTAGGGCCAGTAGTACATCATGTACTTTCATTTGGATTTTCTTTATAATGATGTTAAATTAAAAGGGTTTATGAAACAGAAAATAAAGATCTGAGTTAAATGTGTAGGTCACGGTGGCTTGCATAAAGGCCAACTTATGGGAAACATATTCAGTACTGCACAAGCCAATAAAAATAACAGCAACGTTTATTAGAATATCCCATTTAGGGCCAGCAATCTGCATAACACACTCAGCTTTCAAGAGAAGGGCCGGTGCCAAGTTTCTTTCCAATGATGGATTCAGTGGGCCAGCTTCTCGACCCTGACATTTGGGCTGTGGATGCCAGTAGCCCCATCAAAAGGCAACTTGGTCACTTTGATATGTAGTGACAATAACTCTAATGTGCAAGGACAAAGGTGCCTTCAGTCAGTGCTTGGGGCTTTCGAGCATCAGTCAAATTACCAGTGACTCTAATTAGTGTGCCTGTAATCCGGAGCAATCTCTATCTGCATTCCAAAACAGGGTAGACTGTTTCCCTCTGTAACACATAGACACAAGTCCTTCTAGGATGAGTTTTTCAAAATTATAAAGACGCGATAGTGTTGGGGAGAAATAGCTATGGCATAGAACCCTGTCACCTTGAAAATCAGCAGCTATCTTTGCAATTAGCTAATCAGCAAATATTTATCCAATACTTGTGAAGTGCTATACTCTGGGGTGGGGGGTGGGGAGTTAAGCACAGGTCTCTACTTTCCAAAGACTTAAGACATGGTTGGAAAAAAATAACTACACGACGCAAAATAATAGTACATGTTACCAATGTGGCACACCAGACCAGGTTCTGGCCTGAATATCAGTAGATCTGAGTTCTGCCACTAACGCAGCCACTTATGAGGGCTGCTATCTTCAGTCTTATCATTGTTTCTCAGGGGCAATAGCTACTGGGTCATCCAAGACTTATTTCCTTGTGACAAGTCACCTTTGGACTTCAGGATCCTCTTCTAGAAATTGAGAAGATTTAAATGGATTATAATGGTGGCGATAATAATAATAGTTATATACCAGGAGGACTAGCTTTATACTCATGATTGGGCTATGTACTTACATGAATTAACTCATATATTTCTAAGCAAACGTAACCAGGAGGCAGGTTCTGTTAGTCCCAATTTATAGATGAGAAAGCTATGATTTATGTTAAGAAACCTACCCAAAATCTTAGAGGATTGACCAATGTAGAGCTGATTTCAGTAGCAAAATTTTGAGCCTGAAAGTTTGGGATCTAAATGTTCTAAAGCCTATCCCAGCTGTCACATTCTATAGTTCAGGGAATCTTAATGAATCATGGGAGGATTGGTTAGGGGACTAAAAAGGGAGAAGACTGATGGAGGGAACCATGTTGCAGTCAAACTCTGACCAGGTCTGAGCAGAGCTTCAGGGAGGAGAAACACAATCATCTGCGGCTCAGAGAATTCAGACCTATGTCAGAATAACATGATGCTGAAACCAGTACCTCCTTCTGCAATATACTGATCAATCAATGCTGGTATGGGAGTTTGCATTAGTGTACACACTGGTCATTCAGCGAGTCACACGGCAGGTAGTCACCGGAAAGGGACTTCAGACTGCTCATGACAACAAGTCTCACCTTTTCAACCTTTTCGTTTTATACTAGTCTCAGCCACAGGTGGGGGAGCTGTGAATTTCACTTTAGCCATAGTGTTTAGTGAGGACCCATACAGATTGGCACCCACAGAGTCTTCACTTTGAGACGAGGGCAAGTTTGGTTTCTTTCGCTTACACAACTGATGCCTCCTGGGGACAGTTTGGTTTACATGGCTCATTGGCCACAAACCGTTTCGTTATGTGTCGCCCAGTCACCTTGGCTTCCTGCACATTCTCTTGAACAGATAGTTCATCTCCTTATCTCAGAAAATTGTTTCCCTAAGTATAGCCCCGGAGTCAATAGCTTTGATACCATCGAGGCAAGAAGGCATTAAACCACCCTTTTTGTAATTGTTTTAGTCGTACTTTTTCATGTCTGCTTCATGAAAAGATAATGTGGTTAGATGTAGGCTAGGCCTTGCCGAGGGTATCATTTATGCCTGGGGTTACCCACATCATCACGTGGCTTACCTCTGTTGCAGCATGATGATCTTATCTTTTTTTGCCGCCCCTTGCCAAAGAGCACCCAGCTCCTTCCAACTTCTCTCTGTGTGTGTGCACATGCACGCATGCGCATTCAGGCACACGTGGACGTTGGCTCATGGCAGAAGTTTGTAAAATGATACTTTACCATTCACCTATAATAAGCCCTTTGCTATACTCTTAAGAAAAAAAGCCTTCGTTGGCTTTTTCACTTGGGAATTTAGAGCAGAGTTTTTCTTAAGCAGACACATGTCTATTTAATTTAAGCTGGTAATTCTCTTGTCCCCTCTATGTGCCAGGAACTGACCTAGCTACTCAGGATACAGAGATGAATATAACTGAGCTACGGCCCTTGAGAGATTCTCAGTATCCACAGAGAGGAAACACATAGCTAGAATCCAATCCAGGAAGGGCCAAGGAGGTGCCATGAATGGAGTTCTGAGGGGAGACAGGGGAGGAGGACTAAGAAGGAAGGGCTGGGAGAGGCTATGAAAAGAAGTAGGCATTTAAACTCCCTATTCACAGTCAGGTACAAGTTTGCCAGTTAAAGAGGGGAAAATATTCTCAGCAGAGGGAATAGCAAAAGAAATAATAGAGATGTGAACTGCGGGCTATGTTTAGTGTGCCTTGACCAGAGAATGTATATGAGGCGAGGCTGTAAAAGATGAGCTGACCCAGCGGAGGACGTTTTGTGCATCGTCCCAGAATGTTTAGCTCTTAGTTTATACGCTAAGATTGAAACCCAATAAGTGCACCAGAGACCCTAGGGAAATCAAGAGGATTCTTCGGGGATCAAAATGAAGAGTTTTGCCTTCTACCACCAGACAGAGCTGTGCCCATGAGTTTGTCACTGGTCTGACTCAGCTGGTGGCTTTCCTTTCACAAGTGACTTCACCCTCTTAG
>NW_011888866.1:3939351-3959858 GCF_000151845.1 Pteropus vampyrus
TGGCAGAAGTTTGTAAAATGATACTTTACCATTCACCTATAATAAGCCCTTTGCTATACTCTTAAGAAAAAAAGCCTTCGTTGGCTTTTTCACTTGGGAATTTAGAGCAGAGTTTTTCTTAAGCAGACACATGTCTATTTAATTTAAGCTGGTAATTCTGTTGTCCCCTCTATGTGCCAGGAACTGACCTAGCTACTCAGGATACAGAGATGACTATAACTGAGCTACGGCCCTTGAGAGATTCTCAGTATCCACAGAGAGGAAACACATAGCTAGAATCCAATCCAGGAAGGGCCAAGGAGGTGCCATGAATGGAGTTCTGAGGGGAGACAGGTGAGGAGGACTAAGAAGGAAGGGCTGGGAGAGGCTATGAAAAGAAGTAGGCATTTAAACTCCCTATTCACAGTCAGGTACAAGTTTGCCAGTTAAAGAGGGGAAAATATTCTCAGCAGAGGGAATAGCAAAAGAAATAATAGAGATGTGAACTGCGGGCTATGTTTAGTGTGCCCTGACCAGAGAATGTATATGAGGCGAGGCTGTAAAAGATGAGCTGACCCAGCGGAGGACGTTTTGTGCATCGTCCCAGAATGTTTAGCTCTTAGTTTATACGCTAAGATTGAAACCCAATAAGTGCACCAGAGACCCTAGGGAAATCAAGAGGATTCTTCGGGGATCAAAATGAAGAGTTTTGCCTTCTACCACCAGACAGAGCTGTGCCCATGAGTTTGTCACTGGTCTGACTCAGCTGGTGGCTTTCCTTTCACAAGTGACTTCACCCTCTTAGTACCTAGCCTGCCGTGATCAGAGTATGAATCTTCAAAGTGTCCTTGACTCCTATTGACAACTTAAAAGACACATGGGAAGAATCGCTTTTATGTTTCATCTGGCCCTTGGAAAACCAGTGGCCACTTAACCATGACCCCTATAATAGGAACAGTTTTGGTTTGCGTGGCTGTAGCTGCAAGGTTCCTATAGGCCAGGGAAAGTGCTCTAGGCCTGGGAAACTTGGGACTCCTGGTCTTGTCTGGGCTCTGCCACTCTTACGCTGGATGACCTTGAACAAGTAATTTCCCTCCAGTCTCCAATGAACTAACATTTGTAAAATGAGCCCGAGATGTAGATGTTTCCCCTCTCTGAAGTTCTGCTCATGCCTGGTCCAGGTTTTGCTGCAACATGGTTCCATCCATTAGTCTTGGGCCCCTAAGGGGCCTCTCCTGTCTTGCCTCTTTAATTTTTAGGAAGTCAGAGTTGTCTATGATGGAAGAGTCTAACCAAGAAGTTTTTCATCTTAACAACTGGCTCTGGGTGGGTGGGTGGGTGTCTGTATGCATGCGTACGTGCATGTGTATGTGTGTTTGGACGAGAAAATAAAATCAGCCGGAGGCCCAGTGTGGGTGCCCCTTCCTCCTTCCTCCCTGCAGCAGAATAGCAGGGATGAAGGTTAAGGGATGAGTCAGAACCCAGACTTCCTGCCTTCCTAGTCTTTAGGTTTGGAAGTTTGGAGAACATGTCCTAGGAATGGAGCTTCATGAGGGAAGCAGGAAGCAAAAAAGGGGTATGAGAGAGAAGGAGGCAGTTTCAAGGTGTAGTTTAATTACCTACAGCTCAAATGAATACAACCAGCTCAGAGTCCTCCACCACCAGTATCCCCCAGCAATGCGGCGGGCCTGCTCCCCCTGCCTGTCCACTCAAAAATTTCCCATGCATATCGTTTTTCATCCTATTTTCTGCTTTGAAAGCTGAGAATTTTCAACTCATATGCATTGAGGGCACCTTAGGGCTCCTCTGCACCAGGTCTCAGGTTGGGTTTTGGAAGGGGTGATCCTTGGCAACCCAAGACTTGTGTAGAAGGTGAGGGCCAGGAGCGGGTTGGCTGCAGCATGGGGCCCCCTGCTCAGGCAGAAGGGGCAATGGAGAGAGGTGGTCATGAGCACAGGTTTTGATATCATAGAACCTGGGTTCAAATGCTGGGCCTACCACTGACTTGCTCTACAGCCTTCCACAGTTACTTCTCTCTGGGCCCCATTTTCTCATCTGTAAAGTACAAGTAACAGGACTTCATGGGACTCATGAGAACAAGCTGAGATAAAGTGCTTAATGCTGTGCCTGATGTGGAGTAAGTGTTCCATAAATGGTAGCTTTATAAATACACACACACACACACACACACACACACACATACATATACATATATACACACACACACACATATACATATATGTGTATATACACATATATGTGTATACACACACACACACATATACATATATGTGTATATACACATATATGTATATGTGTGTGTGTGTGTATATATATGTATATATTTATTATTATTAACATCTAGAAAAGTAAGTTAAGGCCAGAATGTAGGGGCTCCTGTCTGCCAAGGCAAGGAATTTGGACTTTTTCCTACAGCCTGTGGGCAGCCAATGAAGGCCCTCCCACAGGGAATGGTTTTAAACAAATTGGTGTTTGGGGAAGTCTCCACCTGTTATCAATTTGGGACGCATGGAAAGAAAGAAGGACCATTGTCAAGGAAGCTTTATCAGTGTCCAAGCAAAGTGGACGAGGGCCCAGGGAAGTGGCCAAAGGAATAGAGTGGAAAAAAACAATTGAAGAACTTTAAAAAGGAAGATGGCTAAGAAGGAAGGGATGGGCACTCAGCTTGGACACAGTACGGCGGAATGAAGGAAGAATCAAAGATGTATTTTGAGATGTACCAATGGCATTGACCCAAACTGAGGTGCAGGGGGAAAACGACAGTGCTGTTCCCTGCCCGGTGGGTAGGGGAGGCCTTCCTTCCTGGGTCACTTGACCCAGGTCTCAAATCCTCAAGGATAATATTTGGCACATTGATTGATTTGTATGTTTGTGTCTTGCTTTGTCTAAAAAGGGTTTGAGATGGTTTTATATCTGACAGTTAGGTGGTTTATACTTTCCTCATAAGTAAAAATGAACTGCAACAGTAATAACCAAAGAAAAGAGAAAATAGAAAATAGAGTAATAAGGGTGGGGGTACAGAATGAGTTAAAAAATGACTGACAAATGGTGGGGGGAAGCTGTTTAGTCCCAAAATATACACTCTTAGCCTTAAAATTAAGATCCTATCATTTCTAACCCAAGCCCCTTCTGAAGAAAGAATCTCTCCCAAAGGGAAAGAAAAAACAGATTCTTTGACCTCTTTTCTAACTTGCAGAATAACAGTGGGGTATTTCTCAATGGTATTTTTCATCTTCCTTTTCTTTGTAATGGAAAAAGCAAAGACAGGTACCTCCTTCTCCAGAATAGTACAACTCCCAAGAAAGGATGAGAGGGAGAGAGAAAGAGAAAGCAAGAAAGAGACACAGAAAGGAAGAGACACAGAAACCCATCACCAGTAGGCACTGCCAAGTGACCCGCTGGTTGGATGGTGGTGGCGGCGGCTGCCACAGAGCCGTCCAGCTCGTGGCTTTGCTTCCTCCTTCTCTCTAGTAGCACAGAATCACTCAGCCCTACATTCCTCAAGGTTTCAGAACCCAAGAGGTCTGTGAGGGCACCTTGCAATGCCTGAGGCCCCTGAGAGAGTTCACAGTCACCGCAGAATGTGTGGAGTCTCTGGGCAAGTGTTCTTTCTGCAGATGGGGTCAGCGCTGGGTGGCATGGGGAGAAACAAGAAAAAGTTGTTTCCTGCAGGTCTCTGCTGAAAATACTAACGGGGAGTCACTCAGCATTTAGTAAGTGCAGTGAACGTTTTTACTTTCAATGCCCAAATTTCTCTGGCTTCCGTAGGTATTATTGTCGAGGAAGAAGGTGCTATTATCACCACCCTCCCTCCCTTGTGGTGTGACAGCGCAGAGATAGTTATCTCTACACCCAACTCAGTGTTGCTTTTTTTGGGTAACAGCTTTCAGAAAACCATCGGCTGGGCGCCAGCTGATCAGGCTTCAAGGGTAGTTACCACAGTGCTAACAGGCAGCTTGCTTTGTCAGGCAGGTTGCCGGGCCACAGATGCAGGCTCTGGGAGATAATGAACGCATCCCCACTCAGCACAGACCAGAATCTAGGCCCACCCATTCCTGGGACGTAGATAGATAGGGGCTAGATGAGAAGTTGTGCTGGTTAACCCTGCACACCTTCCCTTCTCTCCTCCGTAGTCTGGCAGTGGCTGGTCACGTGCAGGGGCCATTTCTGGAGAGGACAAGCAGCTTGGCAAACATCTAGCTCCATGATTCTCTTCCTGATGGGAACCCTGAGGCCTACAGTACTGAACTTACTCTCAAGGTCCAGCCACTGCAGCTTAGATCTGGAACAAGATTCAAGATGTCAGGGCTCTGGATCCAGTGTTCAGAGACTTCTAGGTTAAGTGCAAAGAGCTTGACTTTGCAGCCAGACAAACCAAATCCAGCCTAAAGGAGATTTTGTCTTCTCCCAGCCCCATAGCAAGCCCCCAGTTTCCCCCAGGGATGTCACAGAGCTCTCTGACACAGATGCCAAAGACTTCTGGGTGAGAGGACAAGGCACCTGGAGCCAGTGAGTCACAGGAATAGTCACTCCCTTCTTTTGCACAATGAGCAGGCTGGAATGGACCACCCCAGAATAGCACTGCCAGTGGAAACCAAGGTCCCCATGTTAAGTCAGCAGTTGGCAACATCGGTTACCCAAGAAGCAGTTCTAATTGCTGCTGTAGACCCAGACCTCCCTCTACCCACTGGGAGCCATCTCAGGTCTACACACTGAGCCCTCTTCCTATGGTCACACACAGCTTTTGTCCCTTGGAATGTGCCCCTGTGGGAGGACTCACCTATCCAACCCTGCCTCAGCCTGCTGACCAGAATAGAACCTCAATCTTGATTCCTTTTAAAATATATTTATATTATTAGGCAAACAGCAAAAATGTAAGATCACCTCCTGCCTACCTCCATACTGGACTTCACTGGTGATATAAAGACATACATAGCCCATCCCTGTACAGGTGCCTCTAAGTGAGCCCAGGACAGGACCTCTTTGTCTCACAGCTCTGGGAGGGTGCAGGAGTGGTGAGGGGACGTCATTTACCTCGTCTCCTGCAGCCCTATGTTCTTGCAGGTGCCAGTCTCATAAAATATCATAAATGATGCTCCCCAGAGGTGTGAAGTCACTGTATAGACCCAGGGTCCTCTCTGCCACATGAACCATGCAGAGGTGTGATGACATAATATAGCGGTTAAGTATATGGTCTCCAAACTCAGATAGATCTAGATTCAAATTTGGGCTCTACTATCTATAAGCTGTGTAGCTTTGGGCAAATTATTTAATCTCTCTGAGCTTAAATAGAGATAATAATTCCAAGGAGATAATAATTACATTTAGTTTTAGGGTGGTCTGATAAAGCAAATGAAAAATACAAATGAAGAGATTATTCGGTGAGGCACATAAAGGGTCAACACATATTATAAATTATCATCATTAGTATAATTATTGCTTAGTCATCTTCTTATTATGTTCATTAAAGGCAGGAGATACCATGCTGATAATGCTTAACACATAAACACTTAATAAATATATGTTGAATGAAGGTTTTCAGGGATGAGCAGGTAGAAATCCAAATGATCTCTTGCAAGAAGAAGTTCAAGGTTTGGCTACCCAAGAAGAAGTTCAAGGTTTGGAGCTGAGTTAGAACGAGAAGACACTGAGGTTTTTTTTAGTGTGCTTTTGGTTAAATTATGTTCCCTGGGAATTGAAAGCAGAGAGGGGAATCTTAACCTGGCCACAATTTTGACACCTACAAGTGTGAGGACATTGTATCTGTATCTGGGGTTTGTTGTGAACAGACTGCTGTTTCCAACCTCCTTGCCGCACCCCTCCCCCCGCCGCAACCCATGTTTCCTTTCTAAAGGAAACTTCCAGAAGGGGAGACTTTAGGTACATGGCCTTCAGACCAGATCTTACCCTGCACAGAGACAAGGTGGCAGCCTTGAACACGGGTCTCTGCATCCATGGCCAACATGAAGTACCAGCAGCCAGGCCCAGGACCTGCTGCCTTTCTGCTTGGATCGCACACCCTGGTCGATGGGGCAGGCGCCAGGATATTTCCCCTTCTTCGTGCCAGACATCTGGATGTTTAGAAACAGTTGGAGAGCTTTTTTCTTTTCCATTATGTTCCAGATGCTTGGTGCTGTGCCGTTGCAGCCTGGGTAGAATTCCACACCCAGGCCTTGCCATAGTCCACTTGTGTTCAGTGGTTAAAGCAGGATGAGGGTCCAGGACGCTATAGTCCAGGCCAGGCTGCAATCAGCGGGTAAGGATCAGGCCTGAACTGGTGCGCATGTTTTCTAGGGTCAGTGGTAGATTAAGCAGACTGGAGGGTGTGCTTCCAGAGGAGTAGTGTGATGAGGAGAGGACGGTGTCAAAAAAGACAGTGGGGTAGAGGACCCAGGTCATGCTGCAGCCTATGAGAGCTTGAGCAGATCTCAGAGATCAACATAGGCTGTAAGTACAGAATCTTCATTCAGAGGGGAGCTGGGTAGCCAAACCTTGAAAGATGTGGAGGGTCAACTGTGCTCCACCTCACAGTACCTGGCTAGGTTATTTGTTTATAAGACCCCTTCTCAAGCATTCATGGACATTTCTTCTGCCAACCCCTGTGCTAGGGAACAAGGACACAAAGATGAGGGAGACAGCCCTTCTTTGTTTTAGGATGTACCTTCGCAATACCAAATGCCGGCATACAAAATGAACAGCTAGTTGCTTCCCAAGTTTTCTAGATACCCAGGTTTTTGGCATCAGAAGCAGAAACAATCAGATGCTAACTTATTTGGCGAGGCCCTTTGTGATTTCAAAGCGAGTAGAAACAATGAAGATTGCGTCCCTACTTAGCTCTTTGGAGGAATAAATGGTATCAGCAGCATGAGACACGATTTAGAGTGGGTACATCTCTACACTCCAGACAGTCTCCCGTGGAAGGCAGGGAAGGAGGTCGCTATTCTCTGGCTTTTTCTTTTTCACATGTTAAACTTGTAGTACCTGCTACCAAGCCTGTGTTGACGTGTGCAGGGAGGGGTGGGTTGGCAGCATACAGTGCCCATTGATTGATATACGGGCATCTTCATTGCTGCATAATTATGAGAGCCCCACCTGTGGATGAGCTGGTATTAGCCAAGCTTCATTCCATATCTGGAATCGCCTCAAATAGGCTTCATTTTTCTTTCCAGTACTTAATTTCCCCATTATAAGGCATTGACCAAAAAGTAGGAAATATGGTCTAGAAAATGAATAAGAAAGAAATGGTTTTTGTGACAATAAATCAAGATGAGAAGATAAGTTTGCTGGGCTCTGGCCCAGGACCTGCCTCTAACCTGCCATTTCCTTTCATTGCCTTGGTCCACATTCAGGCAGCCTGGGAAAAGGCAAAAGACGGGGTTATAGAGGATTTTGTACAAGCCAAGGTAAGGATTTTGTACTTGCAAAGGGAGGCATTGAAGGATTTTTCAATAGAGGAGGTCCTGGTCATATTTGCCTGGTCAGATGCCCACTGGCTGCAGTGTACACAGGGTTTTGGGTTGTAGGCCAGATAAGAGACATGGAGGACCTGACCTAGGACAGTAGGGATGAGAGGGTAGAGGTAGAGACCGATTGGGGAATCTTTAGCAGATAAACCCTTGAGGGCTTAGTAACTGATGAACAGGAGCTGTGATAAAGAGGGTGGAGTATGGAATGATTCTCAGCTTTCCTGCTGACAAGGAAAGAATGGTCAGAAAGGTTCAAGGACAACCTTTCAAGTGTAACCTTTCAAGTCTCTTCTCATCTGTCATTATCAGTGTGAGAAAAATCAAGAGCAAGAGTGAAGTTTCTCTGTTTTGCTTCCTCTCTTAGTCGGTATATAAAGCAAAATGGGCCAGCACTGATTTTTAAGTGACATTTCAAGCCACATGGTAGTTCTGTATAGGAATGTGCCTTTTGCATGGGTTAGCATTTATACCAGCATGTTCTGGCAAGCATCACAACATATCAACTATATTTTCACATGAATGCCATTTATTTAAAAAAAAATCTTTTTAAACCCATCGGTTACCTATCAACTGTTATGAGCAAAGTTTAACCATCAGAAATATATCTATCGATGGTCATGTTAAGAGAGGTCAGTATAATGGAGTAAATAACTGATTGGGCAACATCCTAGGAATTGAGCCAGCCCTTAAATACCACAAAGCTTGACAGTCCTTTAGACAAAACAGATAAATAGTGGGAAGGCTGTTTGCTTTTAAAACAGTAGTGTCTTTTCATCTCATTGCTAATTTTTGGAGGTAAAAAAGGGTTAATAATTTTCCTACCTTTGGACGTGAATCAAATGACACAGACCAGCTATCTTCTAGGTTGTGTCTGAGGACAGTAAACGGAACCAGAACATCATAGTTATTAAGCTGCTGAGGAATTTGTGAAAGGAGGTAGAAATCAGAAGACCTGAGATCAGTTTTCCCTAACAGCCACTTCTCTGACCCTCAGGCTTCTCATCTGTGAAATAGGAATGATAGTAAATTAGAATCGCAGGTTGTCATGACAATTAAATGTGTGTAGAAATTGCTTTGTTATGTGAAGTGTGTTGGGCACAGGTTGTTGTTACTGATATCTCGTGGAGAAGACTTTACTTTCAGACATGTCTCAGGACCCGGGAGGACCAATCAGAGAGCTGCTGGTCTTTCTGCTGATTCTGTTTTTGAAACCGTTTTGGGCCCACAGAGTTTTCGCTTACCCTCTCCACTTTACAAACATCAGAAAGATTATATGATTGACCGATAGAACACCAGCAACCCGGAGAGATAGTGCACCACAGCCCAGGGCTATACTTTCCATTTTTATTAAAATTCTTATTAACTCATAGCCCAATAGCTTTTAAGCCAAGCCTGATCTCCTTTAGGATTCCTTGATTTGATCAGAGCAATTTGTATGCAATGTTCTGGTCCCACTTTGTGGAAAGGCAGTGAAGTCAGTAGCCACATGATATTATTCTGAAGATCCTGGGGTCCTCTCTCCTTCCAAAGCCATCTTCCCTTATGATGCCACGCCCACCCTGGCCATGTGAATACACTTGAGCTCCACAATATAAAGTCCATTCCCTGAGTTCAAGACCTGTAGTCCCCTTGAAATTCTAAATATTTCTAGGGAAAATAACTATCAGTCATCCATAGCTCAGTGACGTTGAGTTTGTTGGCCCCTGTTCTGAGTACAGAGATAGCTCTTTTAGGAGAAAAAAATCCTGCAAGGATAAGGGTCCTGAGGGAAAATATATCAACGTAAGATGTGAGAGGGGAAAAGATGAACAAGAAGAGGACCTTCTGGCATTGGGCTAGCTCATAGCCTTGGTGAGCGGAAATTAGCTCTGCCACTCTTTGGTGTGACCAAAATGACGCTTTTTCAACAAATGAGCAGGAGCTCTGCATCTGTAATGGGATCAGGTCCATTGTCTGAATTGCTGAGTAAAGCAGTATCTCTATTCTTTCCCCATGGGTTTCAAAGTGATTTTTATCATTCATCTGGTGTTTGCTTAAGTGGCCTCCCTGAATTACTCACATTTATCTTTCCATTAACAGGTAGTCTTAAACCTAATGGCGTCACCTTGATAATCCACTAAGTGACAGAGCACCTAAAAATAGCAACTCTCTTCGCAGCTTACTAAGTAGAAGCCATTTCCTTCCTGATATAAAATGTATCTGGACCCTTTTGGATGTTTCTTCATGTTCATGTTGAGGTATAGAACACACAGCGTTAAGGCCGAGAAGGGAGGTACCACTGTTCATAGAAGCTAACCCGTATTTCTAGTATTTTGACTTAGACTTTATTGCCATGAATTAGTTAGTAGCTAATTAGTTAGGCTCTTAAACCACTCATGAGTGAAATTTGTGTCTGAGGCTTCAGTTTGATATATGCCCGATATTTTGTGCCTTTTTGCATTTGAAGGAGTAGTTGTCCAGGAAGAGCCTTATTCTTTGTGATTTCATGACATTGAAGGAACTATTATTTTGATCTTTTTTCCTTCCTCCCTTTTTCATTCTACAAGGATGCATGGAGCTATTATTCATCAGTAGTAAGCCTGCTAGGGATATCTAGTGAATATTATTAGAGAGAGAACCAATTCTCAAGAACAATTAACATAGTAATGGCGCTTGATGGTTGATGAAGTATTCTCATGGTACTAATCTTACAACAACACAGTGGAATAGGCAGAGGAGGGATTATAATCACTGCCACCTTATAAATGAGGAAAATATCACTTAAGATCACTCACATTGCAAGTGCTGGAACTCAGACTTGAACATAGATCTTCTAATCCCTAAACCATATTCTCTCAGCCACACTACCTCTTTCCAAGACAAAAACTTTAAACATGTAATAAGATAAATGACTACAAAGAAGCCTGTGATTAAATATCAAATGCACGGTCAAGGTAGATGTTGCCAGATTCCAGAAAAGGACAAAATCATCATAGCCAAAAATGATGCAAGAGATGAAGCTTGGTGGGTTAGGTTAGCTGGAAAGAAAGTAGAAGTGGCTTTAACAAGAGAGCAAAGCTGATTTAGCTTTCACATGAAAGTCGGAAGCTGGTATGGCAGCTGTGCTGCACGAAATTGGCATGGATCCAAGCTCCTTCTGCCATATCCCTGTCCAAGATGGTTCACCACCTCATCCATATTCCAGGAGATAGGTTGAAGAAACAGATAGTAGGGAGAGAGTCACCAAACATTTCATTTTTTGCCCAGAACTAAATGATTTTCCAGGACATGAGGTTTTCAGTGGTAAAACCAGGAAAGTCCCTGGCATATAAGGGGGGTTGTCATGCCAGTTCTAGGGCCCCACCTGAAAAAGTTGTATGCTTCATTCATGGTTATGTTCTCTTTGCTAGCACTTAGTCACATGGTCACACCTAGCTGTAAGGAAGGTTGGGAAATATCATCTTTATTTTAGGTGACCATGTGCCCAGCTCAGGTCTTTCTCCTCTAGAAGTAGAATGTAATAGATATTGGGCCATCTGCCATAACACAAATATTTTTGTTAGTAAAAGAGAATAGTTTTCACAAAACGTAACAAAGATGCTATGACAGTAATGATAGCTCTGCAAATACAAACTTGTGGGCTTTGTGTACATCCTGCCACATTAGCTGAATTTCATCTTTTTCCCAACCAAGGAGACATATTTTATAGGGATAACCTTGAACTCTACTCAGCTTATTTAAAAAGTATTAATCAGTCACACATGTTTCTTAAAACATCCTCACAATTGATTGCAACACACCAATGTGGCCAGACATGGAAACTCAGATGCATTCTAGTAGGTCATCAAAATAGTTTTAAGTTCAGAGGTCATGAAATGATATAATGAAAAGGTGCTTGAGAAAGATTCATCTGGAGGAATGATGAATCTATCTCCTTCACCCCAAAATACCTAAAC
Organism: Pteropus vampyrus; assembly: GCF_000151845.1. Classification (NCBI taxonomy): domain Eukaryota; kingdom Metazoa; phylum Chordata; class Mammalia; order Chiroptera; family Pteropodidae; genus Pteropus; species Pteropus vampyrus. Next base: position 3,950,753 of record NW_011888866.1, read on the forward strand.
GAGGTAGAAGTAAATGCATGGATCCAGAGTTTTGTATTTAAATATTATCAGATATGTTTATTGGCTTCTAGAACAGGGGTCCCCAACCCTGCGGACCGGTACCAGTCGGTGGCCTGTTAGGCCTCTCAGCAGATGAGTGGTGGGCGAGTGAGCGAAGCTTCATCTGTATTTGCAGCCACTCCCCAGTGCCAACATCACTGCCTCGGCTTCACCTCAGGTCATCAGGCATTAGATTCTCATAGGAGCACCAGTCCCTAGTGCCAAAAAAGGTTGAGGACCGCTGTTCTAGAAGACTCAGCTGTAGGAATTTGAGGACTTCCTCAGCTTCGCCCTCTGGAGAAGACTATCCAGTGCGCTAGCTAGTGGCACCCAGGCTTTGAGGGAAAGATCTTCTGCATGACCTGTACTATTAGGAGATAGTATCAACCCTCAAGCTGATGTGTCATGGGGAGGGAACCAGTGTACACAGGTGCGGCCACTGAGTGCTGAGGGTATTCTGTCCTGCAGGACATGCCATCTATCCTTGTCTTTGGTCTGAGTTTTTCATGGAAAACCTTCTTAAATCAGAGTTTTGAATTCACCGTATCAAACACTCCAGCTTCAAGGCAAAGAAGGCTGGATTGGGGTAGGATGGGACCCAAGCAGTGAAAGAGAATGTGGCAACATTTGGAAACCAGTTATCAATAGAAGAGAGCCCAGGATACACTCACTTAACGTTTCTCAGTCTGGCGAAGTTCCTTCATCACCTCCTCTGTGATCATAACCTCACCGGTCTTCTTAGTTTCTGCACAGATAATATAAGCATGAGATCGTGTGTCTCTTTTTCATTATTGTTTCTCTTCTTGATGACTAAAGATCAATTTTTTTAGCAAAATCACTTTGCTGTAAAGAACTAAAATATTTCTGTTCCTAAACTGAGGTGTGATCCCACATGCCCAAGTAAATCTCGAGTGTTTGGTGAATCCACTAGCTTCTTGCCATGTGTTTCTCATTACACTCCGTGCCTGTTTTCTGGTGTACCCTGGAACTTCCAACTTGAAGAGAAGAAACATTCCAACGGTATTAGTATGCTTGTATGAATTAGTAACTTTGCGGAGGGAAAGGCTGAAGATTAGATCCAGTCATACTTGCAACTGCTTTACTTGCATGAAAGTATTTATTTGTCATTTTGTGAAGGTTTTCAGTCAGCATCAGCCACTACAATGGTTACAGAAGCCTGGGAACAATTTTGATTGTGCAGTGACTCAGGGAGTTATTAAGGATAATAAATCTGCATTAGTTAAGAATCGAAGAGCTATAATGTAATATTATGCAGCCATTAAGTATAACATTTTCAAAGAATATTTAATGATGTGGCAAAATGCTCATGATTTAATGTAAGTGGAAAAAAATCAAGATCTAAAACTATAAATACAGCATGATTCCAACTTGGTAAATTTGTATACACAGAAAAAAAGACTAGAATAAAATTCTCCTGTTAACAGTATTGATGAGATTATGGACAATTGGTTTTGTCCTTAAGACAATCTATCTTTTCTAGATTTTCTAAATAAACAACTATTCCTTCCATTTTAATGCAAATATATACTACATTTATAATTATAGAAAATTAAACAACAAAGACAAAAATGCCATTTTATGAATATGTGAAGATATTGATGAAAGTAGATAATTTCTGCAGAAGTCCAAGACAAATGTGATTCCTTACCTTTGACTGAGTTCTAACATACAATCATGTGCTCAGTGGGATATCTTTTCATTTTTTTTGTTTGTTCATTTGTTCATTCAATCATTCATTCATTCATAAACTGTTATTCAACAGCACTATATGCTAAACTGAGTAAGGCCTAAGCCCCGGCCTTGCGCAGCCTGCATTACAGTATGGAGATGTTAACTACTAACAAGACAACATGATCATTGTCTTATAGTGTTGTGAATGAAAAGTACATGTTTTCTGAATGAATTAATAGATGGATCAGTTCATGAATGAACAGAAACAAGAGTTTGTCGGTCCCACTGACCTTTCCTTCAGGAGTTTTCTGGAGTTCTGTGAGATTTCACCCATCACCCTGCAAGAATTTCAAATGTTTAGGCCCTACCCTTTCAGTTGATTGCTTCATAAAATTACAAATGCTCTTGGAAGAACTGACAGGCTCTTTCCATGTGCTGTCCTAGCAAGCTCATGCTGATTCAGGAATGGGTGACTCTAGAGGGAGTCAGAGTTGGAGGCCTCCAGATGTGTGGTTTCTTCCTAGTTGAAGCAGGGTTCCCATGGAACTAGAACTCAATCTAGAGACATGAACAGGCCACTATATTTTATCAGAATTGGGCACACCAGGATATAGAACTTAGTTATCTCTGGGGCGTGACTTTGAGGGTCCTGAAAAGGCTGTCTGTCACCCCCAGAGCCCCCTTATCACTGATGCAGTATCTGGGGACAGCATCTTCCACTCCAGTAGGAGATAGAGTTTAACGGGTCAGTGCCCCAGGGAGCAGCAACCCACTGAATTCCATTAGCCCTAAGGTATAAATAAATGCCTAGGGAGACTAGCACTTCCTGCTGCGAAACTCCCTAGGGCATATCCTGTCCCCAGCCTGGCAGTAATCCAGGTAAGCAAAGGTGAGGCCCGAGCTGGGTTGAGCCAAAGGAAAGACAGCTCCTCCCTGGTAGAGTTTTACTAAATGCTCCCTGTAACTGGTTCTCACATTCTCTGGGACACACCACCTCCCCCGAGTGGGGCTTTCAGATCTTCTGAAAGTCTTGTGGAAAGGAGGATTCCTGATGTCTTCTTTGCAGGACGCCTGGAAATCTTTAAATGATCCAAGTAAATGAGTAACTCTTTGGAAATCAAAAGATGAAAGTAAATGAGTTGCCCTGAGACCATAGGGAATGCAAATGAGGTCTGCACCTTTGTACAGGTTTGAGAGAGAGCAGAGGAGCTACTGATGGCAACACATCTGAACATGAGAGAGAATCAAAATCAGTGGGAATCAGGGAAGGAGGGAAGAAACATGTAAAGTGGTAGTCCTTGGAGAAGCTATTAATCAAGACTTGGCTTTTGCTACTTTCTTTGTAAGGTTATAAAAATTATTCTGAATGGTTTCTGCCCAGTGCCTCCCAGCAGCTTTCCCTTCCGGGGTTCCACATCCCCTGTGGGTCTGAACCAGTGTAGGGGTGCAACCATTTACCCTTCAGGGCATGGGAAGGGTATGGTCCACTCCATGTCCAGTGTACCTCAGTCATTAGCTGTTTGGAGGTGCCAGAAGTGAATAGACCTCCCCGCCGTGGCTGAGTCCAGATTTGACGGTCACTCGAGTGTTTCTGCCTCCCCTCCCATTGTCCTCTTCTTAGACTCTCTTCCCTTCTGAGAGCCTCTTAATGGCCTGTGGGCCCCAGCTTAAGCCTTCCTCTACCTGGAACTGATCACTAGATTAGCAGGACCGCCTTCCTCACCTAGCTCCCTCTTTCTCTTCCTGCCACAGGCTGTGAGGAGGGTAAGTAGAGGAAGTGAATCTCACCAGCAACTCTGCCCGTTCCTCATACTTGCCACAACTCCTCTTCTACTGCGTCTGCTCTACTCTTAGCTCCCTTCCCATCTCCATACCTCCTTCAGGAAGCCTCTTCAGCCTATTCTCTTTTCCCCACCGCTCCTGGCATTGCCTGTTCTTCATCCTTAGTGACCCTCTACAATGAAATGCCCCACATAGTCAGTGCTAGTTTGTTTCTGAAATGCACACAAGTCTTTCTTGCTCCATCCAGTTCTCATTGAGCACCTAATACGTGCCATCCATTGCACCATGAATGAGACGTTGTATCTGCTGTTTATAAAACAGTTTTCTATGATACAGTTTTCTAACTGCTGTCATGGTACTAACTGCTATAAAGGAGAATTCAAGAATCCTGATGGGAAGCAACAATAATAAGGAGCAGTCAGTAACCCCTAGGGTTCTGGGAAACAGACGCCCACAGGTAGCTCCTCCCCCCGCCCCAATTCCTTCAAAGTCCCGCTGTCTCCCAGGAGGCAGTCTACATCCCAAAATCACTGCAGCAGGAAGATGAAATATTGGCCCCCAAACTGGTTCTCGAGCACACTTTCTTGTGGAAGCTTTGCCCTGAAGGTGGTTTGGGGCTACCTTTAGCATTATACTTCAAGTACATTATGGTTAAAACATAACCATATGTTTTTAGACTGTCCTCTGAAAATACAACCACTCTTCATAATTTTGCATTTCTGGGGAAAAGCTTCCAAATAACAAATGAACCAATGATTCTATTTTGGATTTTATGTACACCAGACATTTTCTTACCAGCCCTAAACCCTTCAAAACTCCCAGGCTCCATTTCTACAAGTTAACTCATCTTTTGAAGTCACTTAGGTCACAGTATTACTGGGTTAAAATTTTACTTTCATAAGTAATATGCATTTTAGCAGAGGCTTCTGATTGACTAATTCCTTAACCCTCAAAAAAAAAAAAAAAAGAAGGGGTTTTTTTTCATTCTGGTAATTCTCTCCATCGCTGTAATGGAGGGGATCTGAGATCTTAAGGAATGTCAATAACAGAAACATTTGGAAAGAAGGGATGTGGGGCACTCTGAAATCATATACTTAAGGTGGTACCCAGTATATGTAAACGCAATATTAATATTTTCCAGTTAGCTTAATGTTATGCTTGTACCAGGTACTTGATGTTGTATCTGTATCACAGGTGGGGGAGGGAGAGGGTGTTGGTTTACCCAGTTAGATGCCTTTAATTCTGAAATATAATTGAAGGTTGCAGAGTTTCTGAACTGAGGTTGTACACTTTTTACTTTCTGTGGTTGCGTTAGGGCTTGGGAACTGAAGCTAAAGACAAATATCTTAAGTTTGAAATTTGATGGGAATTTAAAAAAAAAAAAAAAAGAGTATGTCTTTAAAAGAATGAGGGAGCGAGTGAGAGCGCGAACACGCGAACGAGCACGAGCGCAGGTAGAATAATGTCCCCAGGCCAGGAAAGTACCAGTCATTTTCAGATAAATTATACCCTCCTCCTCCTCCATGGGAAAAAAAAAAAATCATACTCAGACTTAACTGTCCCTTTGGCACTTTTGTCAAATGAGTTTTAGTAGCAGGAGCTGCTAAAAATATAAGCCAATTTCTTTCTTCATTTAAATCAAGTGCTTAAAAAAAGTGTAGCACCTAGAACTGGTGCAGGGCTCAGCATAGCAGCAGCTGGTTTGCTTGAGTCCCTGAATAGTCCTCAGTGACAGCCCAGTGCCCTCTCAGAGCAAAGATAAGTCTGCGGGGAGGCTGGAGATTGCCCTTCAAGAGTAGGGACTGTTTTTAGTACCTTGGACCCAAGTTGGAAACTTCCCTTGCATAAATACTTACTGACCAGGTCAGATACGGGAGGTACTCTCAAGAATATTTTCTTTTTTAGACCAACCTTCCTTCCTTACTTCTTCTCTCTCCCCCACCCTTCCTTTGTCCGTCCCTCCTTTCCTCCCTTCCTTCCTCACAAAAACAAAAACATTAAAAAATACCAAGCGTGTGAAAATATCTGTATAAAAACAGGACTTAGGGCTATGAATGAAACATGGTACCCACTCTCAGATAGAACATGATCCACCCCGTCCCAGTCAGTGTTCCATTCCCACGGGGCCTTTCTCTTAGTCATATTTGTAAAGCAAGCTGACCAATTGGCCCTGACTTTAAGGTGTGAACTAGCAAAGGCTTCAGTTGTTTTCAGTTACCTGACTTTTAATAGAAGACTCTGAAGAATTTTAAAGCCTCTGAAATCCAAAGGAATATATTTATAATGGTAAAGGGTCAGAAACTGTGATAAAGAGAAAGAGATATTTTTTCAGCAGGGAGATTTCTCATGTTATCCCGTGTGACAGCTGTTTGTTCTTCCCCCAAATCATGTAAGTTATATCTAAATTATGCATATCAAAGATCATCTTAGATTTAAATTTTAGAAGTGGAAGGCCTTAGAAATTAGCTCATCTAATTTCCGTATTTTTACAGATGAGGAAGTTCTAGAAAAGGCAGATTGCTGGCGTGCCACCCTTTCCTCCTTGCCCTGCTTTTCGCCAAAGAGACAGCAGCAGCACACCACTTTGAGGATGTAGATATAAGATAGGGAAGCAGACCTACTCAGAGCTGACTGTGGATTATGCCAGTATTTCACTAAAATGCCTCCATTACATTCAAGAATGTAATACCTCTCTTATAAATGAGGCCACCTGGAATCAACCCCGCTATGAAACCTCAGTGATTCAAACAAACTTCCTGAATGAGACGCTACGATAGCTTTGCCAATAGTTCAGGTACTGGTCTCTCATAGATAGTGAACATACTTACCAATGTCCCAGTGACTTCCACAGAAGAGCTATATCATTTTTACCACTGTCAAACCTGACCGTCCTGTACAATTATTGCATTATTGCCTCTCCGTGTGTATGTATGGTGCAGATGGAGAAGTACCTAGGCATGTGCTAGAAACATTGATGGGTTGTGGCAAGCCAGCTCCACTATGCTTTCTTCTAGTTCTACTTGGTAATAATGGCACAGAAATTTAGAAGGCCGCCCAGATATCCCTGTTACTGTGGCACAGGAGGGAAGTCAATACTACCCACCTGTCATATGAGAGAACTTGATCTGGATGGACTAGCTTGCCACGAATTTGAGCTCCAGCATGGAGTGTTTCTAATTCCAATTAGAAACTCTTTGTTCCTCATGGTGATGCTCCAATCACTTGAACTAATCCTTGGATATCGGCTCTAGATGACTTCAGAGGTTCCCCGCTACAGTCCTACTTTAACCTATTTGCACCTTCTTTATTTATAATGTTTTATACTCCACCACCGTAGTCACCTCTGTGCCTTTTTCTATAAATATCATTATTTTGTCCTTGGTCAGCTGCTGTGCTGTCCCTTAGCAGAGTTGCAGTTCATTTTAGGTGTCTTTTGGATAAACAAGTAAATCTTAACAACGGATTGTGTGGGTTTGAGATTGGGTTTGGTTTTTAAATAATGATTGCTAACACTTCTCTAGCCTTTCTTATGTGTCAGGCACTGTTTTGAAACTTTACATAAATTACTTCATTTTATCTTCACAGCAATAATCGTACAAGTGAGATATTATTATTAGCCCAATTTTACTAAAGGGGAAACAGAGGCAAAGGGAGGTTAAGTAATTTGTCCAAAGTTACACAACTATTAAATAGCAGAAGCTGAGATTTGACTCCAGCCAGTCTGTTTTAATCACTACAATATGTGGCCACTAACTAGCACACTGAGTTTTGAACCATAGACATTACTATTCAATGTAATACCCCAGTTGCTGGTACTTGAGGATTCCTTTTAGGAGAGAAGAGATCTAGAAAAGAGCCAGTTGGCATCTGTCAGAAAAACAGTATTTGAAGCTCACAGAGACAATTATTTCTCCTCATTTGAACGCCCAAATCACATCCAGGAACAAATTTTGTCTTGACTTCATGGATTAGGCCCGTTCTTCATTCAGAGCTAGAGAGAGAGGTTAACTACGTTAAATCCCAAAATCCTAGCTGAGTCAAGAATGTTTCTCAGTCCCAGACCTCTTCCTCCTCCACACGTGTAGGCCCTCCTGATGATGCCAAAACATTGCGTGCTCTCCTTTTCCAGATCTCTTCCTTGCCTGTCCCCTAAACCTCAGTCAGTACAGCTGACCTGACCAGCACATATATATGTAACATTTAACAAATCTTCATGTTGGAAATAACACTTCATTACTTACTAACTCATGTTTTCTTTTCTCACGAAGGGTTTATTAATATGCTGGCCACCCCCAAGCTACCTTTAATAAATGTTTAGGGACCTGTCCTAAAGAAGCGGTAGTGTTTTAGGCAAAGCCACTCTTTGGGCCAAAGTTATTACATTGATTTGGCGAGGGGGGCGGGGAGGAGGAGTAGGAAGAGCAGTATTTATTCTTTTTTCTTTTGTCTTTTCCTTTTCTTAGTCATTGTCTAAAAAGTCCTAGTTACCTGCTTCATTGAGTTAAACTTGCTTTTTATTATTTCTGGGGGAGATAAAGCATATATTACCTATGCTCATTCTCTATCTCTGTAAGGCCACGGCAGTGACTTCTGAAAAATGAAAATGTCAATAATACATCTGTCTTGCCTATACATACCTAACACTTATTCATTCGTTCACTCATTGAATCTACTTTGGTTGCCAGGTGCTCTGAGTAACACAACAGACATGGTCGGAGCCCCCAGTTGTAAAGCCTACCATCTAGAGTAGAGGGGAGTGGGCAAGGACATTAAATGAATAAATGGATCATTTCACATCTTGTTGAGTGTTATGAAAAACTAACAGCAGAGTGCTTTGAGAGAAAATGACAGAGAGTACCTAATGTAGAATTAGGATCTCGAGCAAGTTCCCAGGGGACGCTGCTTGTTTGGGGACACGCTCTGAGAACCATTGCCCTAGGATATTATGGGTGGAGGACGTTTCTGTTGCCTTATAATTGACTCAGTGCACATTAGAATTATCTAGAGGTTTTTAAAAAATACTAATGCCTGGCCCCATCCCTAGAGATTCTGTTATAGCTGGTGCGAGCTAGGGCCAGGGCACCAGCATTTTCAAAGCCATATCAAAGAACCATTGATGCTAGATGTCACCAGGGAGGGTGGGTGTTAATTGCTGAGTGCTGGCTAGTGTATGTATCCTTAGGTAGTTTGCAACATGAATGCTGACTCACTCACCAGTCAACCTCATGGTGGGGAGTTCTGCCTTTTCTAGTGTGTAGCTCACAAATCCCCAGTTGCAATGTGATTCTGTAATTCTATCCACCTGTCATATGAAAGAACTTGATCTGGATGGACGAGCTTGCCATGAATTTGAGCATGGAGTGTTTCTAATAAACTTGTGTCATGAACAGTTGGACTCTCTGTTCCTGAGCTGAGAAGCCTGGGACGAGAAGGTGGTGGGGAATGGGCTAACAGATGGGTGTATGGTGGTGTGGCCGGAGTCAGGGAACCAAGGTTTGCTTCCATCTCTGCTCTGATAAGGTGGGCTACAGTGTCCTCATTTGTAAAAAGTGGGCATTGAACTAAGAGATCACCACACTTCTTTTAAATGGTC
>NW_011888866.1:3959908-4040730 GCF_000151845.1 Pteropus vampyrus
GTACAGCTGACCTGACCAGCACATATATATGTAACATTTAACAAATCTTCATGTTGGAAATAACACTTCATTACTTACTAACTCATGTTTTCTTTTCTCACGAAGGGTTTATTAATATGCTGGCCACCCCCAAGCTACCTTTAATAAATGTTTAGGGACCTGTCCTAAAGAACCGGTAGTGTTTTAGGCAAAGCCACTCTTTGGGCCAAAGTTATTACATTGATTTGGCGAGGGGGGCGGGGAGGAGGAGTAGGAAGAGCAGTATTTATTCTTTTTTCTTTTGTCTTTTCCTTTTCTTAGTCATTGTCTAAAAAGTCCTAGTTACCTGCTTCATTGAGTTAAACTTGCTTTTTATTATTTCTGGGGGAGATAAAGCATATATTACCTATGCTCATTCTCTATCTCTGTAAGGCCACGGCAGTGACTTCTGAAAAATGAAAATGTCAATAATACATCTGTCTTGCCTATACATACCTAACACTTATTCATTCGTTCACTCATTGAATCTACTTTGGTTGCCAGGTGCTCTGAGTAACACAACAGACATGGTCGGAGCCCCCAGTTGTAAAGCCTACCATCTAGAGTAGAGGGGAGTGGGCAAGGACATTAAATGAATAAATGGATCATTTCACATCTTGTTGAGTGTTATGAAAAACTAACAGCAGAGTGCTTTGAGAGAAAATGACAGAGAGTACCTAATGTAGAATTAGGATCTCGAGCAAGTTCCCAGGGGACGCTGCTTGTTTGGGGACACGCTCTGAGAACCATTGCCCTAGGATATTATGGGTGGAGGACGTTTCTGTTGCCTTATAATTGACTCAGTGCACATTAGAATTATCTAGAGGTTTTTAAAAAATACTAATGCCTGGCCCCATCCCTAGAGATTCTGTTATAGCTGGTGCGAGCTAGGGCCAGGGCACCAGCATTTTCAAAGCCATATCAAAGAACCATTGATGCTAGATGTCACCAGGGAGGGTGGGTGTTAATTGCTGAGTGCTGGCTAGTGTATGTATCCTTAGGTAGTTTGCAACATGAATGCTGACTCACTCACCAGTCAACCTCATGGTGGGGAGTTCTGCCTTTTCTAGTGTGTAGCTCACAAATCCCCAGTTGCAATGTGATTCTGTAATTCTATCCACCTGTCATATGAAAGAACTTGATCTGGATGGACTAGCTTGCCATGAATTTGAGCATGGAGTGTTTCTAATAAACTTGTGTCATGAACAGTTGGACTCTCTGTTCCTGAGCTGAGAAGCCTGGGACGAGAAGGTGGTGGGGAATGGGCTAACAGATGGGTGTATGGTGGTGTGGCCGGAGTCAGGGAACCAAGGTTTGCTTCCATCTCTGCTCTGATAAGGTGGGCTACAGTGTCCTCATTTGTAAAAAGTGGGCATTGAACTAAGAGATCACCACACTTCTTTTAAATGGTCCGATTCTAGCAATTCTAGTTGTAGAGGCAAATATGAAACTGATAAAATAGGAGTTGGATTCGTGACTTCTAAGACTATTGTCAACCCCGAGTGCTATGATTCTACCATAATGACAATAGCTAACTTTTAAAGAACATTCATATACACCAGGCACTTTTCTAAGAAATGTACATTATCTCATTTAATCTTCACAACAAAACAATGAGATAAATTCTAGTATTATTACCCCCATTTTATAGATGAAAAAATTGAGGAACAGAGAAGCTAAGGGACTAGCCCAGGCTCACACAGAGAGCAGGTGACAGAACTGTATTGTGACCCGAGCCATCTCTTTCACAGCTGGGGTCCCCCATCCACCACACTGCTTTTCCTCAGATACTTTGTGTCACTGCTCTGACCCGGTTTCTGCAGTAATAAAGTCAGGGTTTGGACTAAATGGTTTCTAGGTTCTTTTTAGCTCCAAAATGCAGTGCTCCTATGGATACTTTCAGTCGTTCATTTGTTCATATTGCCTTCATTTATTCGAGCAAACTTTGAATGAGCAAGCTCTCAGGATGGGACCTGGGATTCAGACTGCTCAGATTCCATTCCTGGACTTACTAGCTGTATGACTTTGGTCAAGTTACCTAAACTCTTTAGCCTCACCGGCCTCATTTATTCAAATAGGATTAATAAAAGTGTCGTCCATACAGAGTTGTTGCAAGGAGAAAGAGGCATACTGCCTGAAAGTACCTAGCACAGTGACTGTCAAAGGATAAATACTCCACGAATGTTTGTTATCAGTATCATCGAAGCCCCACACTAGTCGCCAGGGATGCCAAGATGAGTAAGACATAGTCCTTGCACCACAGAGCTTACAGCCTAGGAAGGGAGGAGAGACAGGTACAAATAATTAGAATATGTCGTGAAATCACAGAAGATGTGTATAGAGGAGGGAGTAATTATTCAGGGGCAGGGGGTCAATATGGTGTTACCAATCATACTGAAGACTTTGGGCCCCTTTGGTGGGGAGAGGGAGAACAGAAGGCTACCCTTTTAATGTGAGTCCCACCTTCTGGAGGGTTGAGGGCTTCAGGGACCACCAGCACTGGGACATGGGCAGCATATGGAGTGGGCCCAGCGTGAAATACAGAGTCTAGGAGCCCCAGATCCAAACAGCCAATTGAGGCATAAAGTGTCATGACGACCAGAGGAACAAGGCAAGAGTCAGCCTGGAGGAGATGGGCAGGCAGCATGGAGCAGAGAGAGAGCAAGAAGAGACGGCGAGCTGGAAGTGGAGCACACATCACCGGTGGTCAGAGAGGCTGAAGGCACTGAAGGCATCTTAAGTGGAGGAGAGGGGTCCCTTATACAGCCAGCTGACCTGCTTCTGGGTTCTCTCTTAGGAGCCAGTCTTGGCCAAGGCTCTAGGCCCTGAGGTGGGACATCTAGATAATTGGTGACACCTGGCAGAGGTGAGGTGTACTCTGGCAGTGGAGTATCTGCAGTTCCTGGTGGTTTTCCTCGCTAGGGAGTCTAGAATGGTAGAGTAGAAGAGATGGGGTGGGCTAGGGTGGGTGTACAGATTAGAGATCAGCCATCTCCTTTATCGATCCCCCCAACCCACACCCAGCATCATTCAATGTGAGACCTAGGAATCTACATTTTGACAAGCATCCCAAGTAGTTCTCATGTCTGTAGTCTGCCACCGCACTGTGAGAGACACGTGGTGGAGGGGAGCTCGGTAATGAAAAACCGAGACTAGGCCGACTGACACGTAAATTGGGACCTCCAGATCTGCAGTTTTCACAGCTTAGGGGAAATCTGTGTTGTTTTCCTCAAAGTTTCCTGTAAGGCCCATACACCTGCCCCCTCCACCTCACCCTCTGTCCTCATTCTCAATGTGAAAGCTACAGGCCAAAAGGGTAACATTTAGCTTAAAAATAATTTTTAAAAGTTTTACAGGAAAGAGAATATAACTTTTTGACCTCAAATCTTAAACCCCCTTTACGCAATGCAGGTGTAGTTCTCGCCAGTCCTCTCCCACATGTGACATGTGTAGTCAAGGGCTCGCTTTCTATGAGACCTCCAACATACTGAGAGCTGGGGGGGCTCTGTCCCTTCCCTGCTTTTCTCAATTCCTTGTCTAGTCTTTTAAAACCTAAGGCCTTATAGCTTTCATTGGCGGTGTTTACCTATCTCTGGGAAGGAAAAAAAGTCGACTTTCAAAACACATGCTAGAACCTGTGCTGAGCAGAGAGAAACCCTATAAAGGCAGAGAGGAGTGTCTAGACTTGCAGCATCACTTGTCAGCTTGTCCCAAACTACTAGTTTCCCAATCACAAGATAGCAGGATGGAGTCAGAGTTCTGTGGCTCAGGGGAGGACACGGCTAGGTGAAATGCATACACATGCACGCTTTTAGTTTAGGTTGTCACGGAGGGGAGGGGTTGTACGAGAGAAATTTCCTTCCAGGTTACCCTGAGGCCCTCACAGGGGTGGAGTCACTGGTCCCAGAAGCTGGCAGGGCACCTCCAGGATCGTTCTCCCTGTGAGGCTTTACCGTAAGAGCCTCCTTCCTGCCTGGTTTGGGGTTCAAGGTCCTCATTCTGAGACAGGGCAGAGAGGCAGGCCATGAGCACTACCCAAAAAAAGGCATTGTGTGTGTGTGTGTGTGTGTGTACTTGTGCACACGTGTATACACACACGTGCACACACATATGTGCATATGTGAGTTTGACTTCAGTCCTGGGATGATATTCCCAAAGCCCTAGAAAGCCCCTTACTGGAATTCAAGTGCCCAGCCAGCCAGAGGTCCAAGGGAAGAAGGAGGGAGCCAGCACTGTGTTCTTTTCACTCCACAGACAAGCCCCAGCCTCAGAAGGGCGCCGGCAGCTGCTGAGATGCTGTGGAAATTTCTCTAGGGAAATCTCACAAGCCTGTAAGAAACTTGACCTCATTTGCATTTTCTGATTGAATCACAGATAGGTTTTGGTTCTCTCCCTTCCTTTTACAAAGATAGGCCCAGGAATGAAGAAAAGCTAAGTTATCTAGTGTTTTCAGGAGAAATTATCGATTATAAGTAAACTTTGTTCTCTTACACATGATATTTCTAGGCCTTGACTAATTCCTTAGCGGATGTGTGTCTGTATCGTGTTGTTTAAAAATCTTTCTTCCTTTCTTGTACATCATTGTTTAATGAAAAGTTCAACAGCATCAGAGCACACTCCTGAAGGATTTATTAGTTAACTGAATCTTCACCCTCATTATGGTAGCGATGGAATTTCTCTCAAGGATCGCAGTTACAGTAATAGCATAAATCAAAGACAAGACAGTTGCTTGCTCTGAGCAGGGCTCTTGTTTTTAATCTCTTTCCCCAAAGGGAGGGGAAATCTAGACGTAGAAAACCAGAGAGTGAGGCTAAGTTATTTAGATGTCAGTAAGCATCTGGACTGCTGGAATCTATTAACTGGTGTCACAGAGCCTTTAAGAAAGGCAAACAACGGTGGGGAGTTTATTCTTCAGCATGTCTGTTGGGCTGTTTTGTGCTGGTTTTGCAAAAGTCCATAAGCACAGTTCTGTGTGCCAGGCCCAAACCATGGTGGAAAATATTGCTGCGATGAGGAATTAACAACTTGTTTGCTGGGCCTATGTACACAGGAGTCCGAGACATGTACCTAATAATAGAAAAGATGAACCAAGAGCCAGGGAAAATCAGTTCAGTTCATTTTCCTCCTGATGAAAGAAAACAGAAATTTGTGTATGTATGTGTGCAAATGTTAAGAAACCACTCTTCAAAGTACAGCATTTAACACCTAACTGGGTGCTAAGTTCCTTTTTCTTCTCAGTTATTAGTTACCCACTTTGTCTTCTGCATCCCGAAGAGAAGGGATACTCAAGGGCCCCAGAGTACCAAAGGGAAAGATGCTCCATCAGTGGTGTGGACAGCCTACTCTTCTAAATGTGCAAAGTGAGAGTCAGACACATTCAGGTTCCATATTAGGCTTTGTTTTTTATTAGCTGTGTGACCTTGAGCACAGTACTCCACCTCTCTGAGCTTTCCTGCCTTCTTCTGTTAAATGGCTGTCTAATAGAAGGAGTGTGAGCATTAAAGGAGGTAATACATATAAAGAATCCTGACAGCTTCCCTTGCCCTCCCCACTTCTCTTATATCAAAAATTCCTGGAAAAGAAAGAGTAAAATGGTTTTAATCTAATCTCAACATATTAGAATCCTGGTACCTCTTCCCTACTTTCATCTCAGATGCTCCCCTCCTAAATATTCCTCTTCCTTTCTTACTTCGCCTTGTTCCTAATCTCTCCCGGCTATAGCATCTCTCTCCTTTTAAGCATCTATACTTTTCTCCTTTATCCATTCTACTTGCCCTTGGTTGGCATAGAGGATAGGAAAGGATAGGGGTTAAGGTCAGTCATAAAATATAAAAGAATGGCATATAAGTGAAAAAAGAGAGAAACTACATTTTTCATGCATTCAACAAGTATTGATTAAGTACCTACTGTGTGCAGACTCGGTGCAGAGAATTGGCACACTTCGTATTCCCACAGTTTCATGGGCAGACCTGAAAGTCAACAGGCGAATACAATTTTCTCTGCTAAGTGCATTGGCCCAGGAAATAAAGGATGTTATAGCATACCTCGGAGGGCTTGGAAAGGGAGTAACATCTACCTGAGAGCTGAAGGTAAAGACAAGAAACAAAGGGTTCGCAGAGGCTGTAGAACGGCATGTACAAAGGCCTGAGGAGAGAGAGAACCTGGTGTGTTTGAAGAAATGAGAGATCAGGATGGAGGAACAGAGGACGCAAGGGAGAGTGTCTAAAGATGAGAAGGAAGGGCAGTTGGGTAGAAGACAAAGGCTTCGTATGCTTTGGGGAGGAGTTTAGTTAGACTTGACTCTGAGAGCCAGAGGAAACCAGTGGAAATAAATAGGGGGCAACAGTGATCAGATATGTGATATGGCACCTTGCTCTGGCTGCAGGGTGGGAAGCTGGGCCTGCTTATCTTGGCTCTATGCCTATCTTTTCACAGTCGTAGGTTGGGCCTTTAGAGTTGCCAAGTCCTCGGCTTTAAAAACAAGCTGCCTCGATAAAGTTAAGTGCTTTCAGTGGTCCAGCAAATTGAGATCAAAAGAGGTCCCCCTTGGCCAGGCGCTGTTTTAAGGACTCAGCTGAGAGTTTAAACCTACTAGTTTTGAAACGTAAGACAAACCATAATCACTGGGCAGTGCTCCCTTGTTTTGCCAGGGAGAGACATTTATAGGTATTAAACTAGATCCAGAAGGCCTCTAATACAGTTTCTTAAATGCAATAATAACACAGAATTATTAGGGGAAACTATTATTATTATTCCAAGTAATAACATAATTTTGTGCCCATGGAGGGCATCCAAAGTGCTGAGAGAAGTGAGCATTAGTTAATTAAGCCTCGCCACTCCTCCACGAGTTAGGCAAAGTATCATTAGACTCGTTTATAGAAGAGTAAACTGAAACGCTGTTGGGTTCGTTGACTTCCTTAAGGTCAAACCGAAGAAAGAGAAACTGGGATTTTTACATTTTATCGACCCCTTTTGCTTCATGAGACCTGCTTATGAAAATAGACTCATATTTTCCCAGTGCCTAAGCAAAGAATATACCTTAAGGGTTGGAGGAGACCTTCGAGGAGAGGAGAAGCACCCTACCCCCCCCCCCCCCCCCCCCCCCCCCCCCCCCCGCCACCAACACCACACACACACACTGCCTTGGCCTTTATGCTACAGAGAGGCTACAGAGAGGCTGATTCATCACCATGCCAAGGGCAGCCTTTTGGAGGAGGATCACAGCGCTGGTCAGAAATGGCAAACAAAGCCAAAAAGCAAGGGGAGAGGGTTTAGCAGAATGGAGAGGTCACTGTGGTCCAGAGTGTCACGTCTGGTGGCAGGAGTATGAACCCCAGAAATTCTTAAGCATCTGCTGGTGCAGCCTCTTTCTTCTTTTCCACCTATTCTCTTCAGCTCTGGTCTCCTGCTTCTAAAATTCCAGGATTCAGACTTGGGAAAGACACCCGTGGGACTCTATTAACAGTCTTAGGTAGCTATATCTTCTCTCTCGGATTATTTATTTTTTCATTCATGGACCTTGAACTCATGTAAGGAACCATACTGGACCGTGGAGATACAGAGGAGGAGAAAGGCTTGATTCCTGCTACACTTAGGAAATCAAGGATTTACCCAGAGGAAATAAAGATAACCATACAGCCCCTCCACCCTGCCCACTCCCACCAAAAACCAACAACCTAAACATATGTGTGATTTATGCTCCAGGGCACCCAGGAGAAGGCAGACTAACTAATTCTACTCCGTGAGTTTGCAAAACACTTTGGGGAGGGAGTAGCATATGAGCCAGCATTAGAAAGATGAGATTATTGGGCCAAGAAATAAGAGAAAGTTCTCTGTGCAAAAAGAACAACCTGGACAAGGTCACGGAGACATGGTAGTGTACTAGGTTTGGGGGCTATTTAAAAACTTTCATCTTCGTTGAGCAAAATTGTCCCTTTGGACTGGAAGAGCTAAATTAGTCCCTAATTATATGTTCTCTCCTAATTTTCATAGGTTGTTTCGTAAAATGTAGTAGACAGAGTATAGTAGTAGATAGAGTATATATTACTTAAGCTTGAAGACCTTGTTTTCCCCCGTAGCACAGAACTGAGCAGTGCTGGGTACTAAGTACTAATCTACTTAAGACACATGAAGGAAAAGTCAAAAGTCAACGTTAGAGACAAGTTAGAAGACCCAGCACCAGCTCACTGAGTAATCTGAATGTGATGCTTCTATTTTCTGAGCATAGATTTTCTCACATGAGAAAATTATGGTAATTCTGCTTCTTATTTCTCAGCTTATTTCAATGATAAAATAAGACAACCAAGATAAAACTGTTCCGTGAACTATAATATGTTATTCAAAATATTGTTGTTATCAGGTCTGACCTAATAAATACAATAAAGGTGTAATATTCTAGAGCAATTTCCCTTCTTTCTCTTCCCTCAGCTGTCACCAGTGAGAATCTCTAAGTTCAGCCACAAGGCAGAACTGATGGGAAGATGGGCAAAGGATACAATTGAGTGGAGCTCATTTTTAAAGACCAGGTTGCAGTCAACAGCTTCCAGACCCACTCACCACTAGGGATACAGCTCTTCCCACACTGTCTGCCTAAAATCTCACCGCCTCAAGGACTGGGAAGGCTGCTGCGCACACGGGTTTCAGGTCCTGGCCACCTGTGGGCTCCATAGGACTTGAGCAAAGAGAGACTGGCAGTCCACCGTGCACAATTGGGGGTGCTCAGTGAAGAGACAGAAAAGGGGCTCCCTAGTAGAAAGCAGCCGGCTGTCCAGATAGCTCTCCAAAATGGGGGTGGCTTGTGTGAGGCTCTGGACTAGCCACTTTGTCTGCTCTTCCTGGACACACAGGATATGACATTCCTCAGCCTCCTCCCAGTTAGTCTGGGGCCAGGAGACTGAGTTCTGACAAATGGAATGTTAGTGGATGTGGTACAAATTCTAGGGTAAGGTGTTTTGGGAACCTATGTGCTTTTTGGTTTCCCTTTCCTCCCGTGGGGAACCTTGGAGACCAGGTGTTCTTGATGGCAGAGAAACAAGATGGAGAAGAACTATTGATCCACATCAGATTTGGTAGAATCAAGGAAAAAAGCTTTTTCTGTTAAGCTACTGAGATTTAGGGATTTCTTCGTTACCATGGAGCCCAGCCTTTTCTGGTCGGCACAGTGGAATGGCCTCAGTAGTTTCACCGTAATGCAGACTCTGGCAGTATCCTTTTTATAGCAGGGCATGCTCCCAGATGATGTTCATCCATCCGATTTGCACATCCCATCAGTCACGTCACACTAGGGCCCTCTGACTTGAGACCTCCTTCCACCCAACTTTGTATATTTGTACTCGAACCAACTGGGTGCAGAATTTATAGTTTAACCATCAGATAACACTATTATCCCTCTTAAATCACTGTGCGGTGAGGGAGTGTCTCGTTGTCAAGCCACACTTACACTTAACACATATTTATTAACTCGATTCCTGAGTCCTTAAAAGCATGAGATAATAATGATTAGCTAACACCTTTTGAGCTCTTTCTATGTGTCAGTCACTGGTAAAAGTGCTTTATCCGTTTGTTATTTCATTTAATTTTCAGGATAAACCTAGAGGATAGGTATTGCTCTTGCTTGTATTGTGCAGATGGAGAGACCAAGGCACAGAGAGGTTGATCAATTTCCCCAAGATCAAACAGAGGAAGCAAAGATTCCAACGTAGGCAGCGTGTACCAGAGGCCCTTGTAAACACACTATGCTTTTCTGCAATGCGCATAATTCTTCGAAATTAAATAATGCTACCGCTTGATTCAACTTTGAGGTTTGGGGGTTTTTAAACAGGTAGGGCATAGCCATTTCATTATTAAAATAATGAACATTTGAATGATTCAACTTTCATTTATATCCTGAGATGGAAAATGGTTAGCTTCCCAAGAGACAGTAAATGAAATGGACATAGTTTGGTCTTTGGCTGGCTTTGTACATTGCTCACTGCAGATTAATGACCAAATAGATATTTAAAAGTCTCAGATTACAAGTCCACTGAGCAGGACCAGGCCTAAATATGTACTAGGCAGAAATGAGAATTGAGATATGGGCAATAATAAATGACATAAAGAAACTATCAGTTTTCTAGTGGATTAAGATTCCTTTAGACAATGTTATTATATTGTTGGTTCAAAATATATTTGACTATTTTACTTTGTTAAAGACAGAAGGAAGGAACTTAAACAAAATTGTTAGAGATAGCAGATTAAATACACATCTTTAAATCTGTTCTTTCCTCAAAATCCACTAAAATGATTTATAAAGAGTCTTTTTGAAGGATAACCTACAAGGCCACATATGAGAATGCATTAGCCACAATATTTTAGAAGCGAGAAAGTCAGTGGAATAGAGGTGACTGATTTACCAGATGACAAAGCTGAATCCCAAGCCAGTAATGAGGAAAACGTAGAGCATCACAGAACCTACTGCCACAAAGATTCAAGAATTGATGGCACCAGTTACCCCTGAAAGTGGGGTAGAAGGTGGGCCAACAATAGAATATTGATTCAAAGGCTGTTTAAGGAATAGAGTCCCTCTAGGAAACTGCCCCCACCCCTCACCGGGTGTAACTATTTTTTGGATACTGTAAACAGGTGGTCCCTCGACTTGGGACACCATGTGTAAACGGTGGGGTTAAGCATCCGTTTCATGTAATTAATTGGAGCCGTCCTGGTTTCTTCCACTGATTTCGCTCCCATACAATGGAAGCCAGGTGTAAACCTCTTAGGTGGAGCTGGAAGCTTCACTGCGGTATCTGGCCAGTGTAAGAGGAATAAAACACTAAAAATAAAACCAGGAGTTGGAATTCCCCAAGGAAATGGCCCAGTTATCCTAACAGTGAATGAACTCCTCTCGTGCACCCAAAAATCATATTCAGTTTTTTAATACCCCACCCTTAAATATGAGCAAATAGCCAACACTTATCAGGCATTTGAGGAAAGATAGATTTTTTTTTTTAAGTAGAAAATTAGAGGAAACAGAAGCTATGAAGGGAGAGGGAAGTACTCCTGCCTTTCACAAACACAGAAAGATAAATGGCAGTGTGACATTTATGAAAGAGGAATAGAATAGTCTGAAAAAAAGGAACACTCAAAAAACTAGAATGAGCTGTAACAAATTAAAAATCTAAGAGTAGAAATGAAAAATAGAGAAGGAGAATGGGAGGAAGGGAAAGGATAAAATAATGCCAGAGATGACTCAGGAAAATTTGAAAGTGAGAGACATGAGTTTCCCATGAAATCTTTCAGAATGCCTAGTATAATGGATGGAATTGGATCCATACTGAGGCAAGATCATTTCGAAATTCAGAACACCAAAGAGAAGACCATCGGATTCCAAAGAAAAAGAACAGGTTTCATACAAAGGGTTAAGAATTCGACTGGTAATAAGCTTCTGAACAGCAAAGTTGGAAACTGGACGATGATGCAAAAAGGTTTTCAGAATACCAAGGGAAAACGATTTCCAGTGTAGAGTTCTATATCTAACCCAGCTATCATTTATTTATTTGTGAGGTTAGAATAAAAACATTTTACAATATGTGAGATCTCCAAAATTTACCTCATGCACATCCTTTCCCAGGAGACTACTGAGAGAAACTCCATTAAAAGGAGGACATAAACCAAGAAAAACACAGGCTCTAAGAAACAAGCCAACTAAACTGAGAGTGAAGAGGGTGCCCAGGACGATAGGAAAGAGAAATCGCAAGACAACGGCTATGAAACAGCCGAGAGAAAAACCAGTCCAGAATGGAGCTGATCAGAAGGCTCCTGGGGAAACTGCTATGTGAAGGTGAAACTGGTAGAACACCTGATGTGTTTGAATGTACTGAAATTGACGACACCAGATGAGATTTAGGACTTGAATAAGTAATCAGTACATAGAAAGTTAAGCAAGCAAAACAGTTCATTATTAACTCCAGGAGAAACATAATCTTCAGAAAAGGAAGATTACCGACTGGATACATGATGTAGCAGTGAAGAGCATTTTCGTTGTCATTAAACCAGAAGCACAGAATATTGATCTAACCAAATTGTGACAGAACTGCATTGGCAGGATGGGGGACAGGAAGTGTGTGTGTGTGTATGTGTGTGTGTGTGTGTGTGTGTGTGTGTGTGTGTGGTGGGGGTGGGAGTTCTTGAAAGAAAGCAAAAACCTCATCTTCCGTAGTGGAAGGTGAATAGATAAAGCCTAAAACTGAAAAGTCAAAAAGTAGTTACATCAACATGTTATTTAGAGATACGGAGGTAAATATCAAAAGAATCAGCTAAAGGAGTTGGAAGTGGTTGCCCTCAGGGCATGAGGAAGTGGAGGGGTTAGTTGGTTTTTCTACAAAGCTTTCTAGAGTTCCTCGCCTCTTTAAATATTGTGCAAGTGTAACTTTTAAACATGAGTTTTTAAAAAGACAGAATGGGACAGAACTGTGCGCATTTTCACCGATTGTTGTATTTTAGGCCACTATTCCCATATAATTTACCAATCCAAATCTGATGTCAGTTTGGTCATTCCAAAGAGGCCTGGAAATCGTTACAGAATTTAGAGCTGAGGAGTTGTTTTATAGACAAGAACCTCCCTTTAAATAAGGCAAGTCACTTGCCCAACTAGAAGAAGAATCAAAACTGAAAACCAGACCCTTCGCATTTGGCCCAATTTATTCTTTCCCTGACACTCTCAAGGCTCCACTTTTCTCCTGTTTTTGCATTCGAGCTGTGCCACATAGTGGTGGGAGGCGGGGGGCACGTGATGATAGTGGAAGAAGTCAGCCCTGACCCCAGTCTTTGCTCTGCTCCCGGCCTGCTGGTCCTTAATCTCACTAAACATGTTGGTTGTTTTTTCATCTGCAAAATGGAGGAAGTGGTGTTGCCTATGGGTAGCAATGCTCTGGGGATCAAAATATAGAGAAGAAAGCACTCTGTGGAATTGTAAAGCCTTTACTGATACCAAGAGCTGCTAGTATTCTTGTTACTACTGCAACCCCATGAGAGAGGGGACAGTAAAGGCGATTTCCCGTTAGTAACACTGATGAGAATCCTGTGTAGGGTTAAAAGAACGGCATTCCAGAAGGCATAGCAAGAGCTGTTTGAACCATTCTCTTCTGGTCTGGCCCAGAATAAGTCTGGTGCTTCTCTCTCTATGGGTAGATGCACAGACACCTTCACCTCGGACTAGATAAGCTTCTAGTCCGAGCGTGTGTCATGTTGGGTGCTTTTTGGGCAGGCGCGTGGGCAGGCCAGCCATCTACTAGAATATGGGTTTTCCTTTGCCCCTGGAGTTTTTTATTTTGTTTTTTAAATCCCTTGCGTTTTCTCCCTCTTGGATTTGAACCAAGAAATCTAAAACAGAAGAGGTAGACTCCTTCTGACAGTTCTGACTTTCCAACTGAAAGGAAAAATTTCAAAGCAGCACGTCACTGCCGAAAATGCTTATTGGAGATGCTGTGGAATTAGCTGGAGCACTCCAGAGGGAGGCTTTACAAACAATTCCCAGGCACCAGTCCTGCCCAGTCCGCCCTCCACATTCCTGGAGGAGGGGCAGATTTGGAGAGAGAGGACTCTGTGGAGGGGTTCCTGGACACCTAAAATGTAAACCTTTGTCACTTGTATTGACAGTCTGGTATAGAACAGTGAGTAGAGAAAAGAAGTATTAGAGACAATCGCACTCTGATTTGGCACAATTGGAAACTGACACCAGAGGCAAAACCTGGACTGGAATTCAGGCCTCCTTCTTAATGGTGTAGAGAGCAGTTTGCCAAGTGAGAGTGGCACCTTGGGCTCTAGAAGGTTCATTGATGTACAAGGAAGGCAAGCGTACCGTGAAATCCTATATCGCTAATACAATATACATCAGCAAATACAAGTTAAGTGCCATGTGCTGTGTGTTTTACATAAATGCTCAGGATCTTAAAACAACCCTGTGAGTTGTGTCCTATTATTAATTCCATCCTACAAATAAGAAAACAGGATGAAAGAGGTTGTGTAACTTTCCCAAGGTGGCATACCCAGTAAGCAGAAATGCCAGACACAAACCCAGTTCTTTCTGACTCCTTACCCCTCCCTCTAGCTCTGCTGTCTCCCTGCATTTCCCAAGTCCATGCATGGGTAACTGTGTTTTAACTGTTAATGGCACCAGCATGTGGTTTGTTTGTTCTCTCTCTCAATCTCTCTCTCTCTCTCTCTCTCTCTCTCTCTCTCTCTCTCTCTCTCTCTCTCTCTCTCTCTCTCTCTCTCTCTCTCTCTCCTTTTCTGTTACTCTGTTTGAGTTCCCCAGCCCTGTTGGATTGTTGTTTGTG
The DNA here is from genome assembly GCF_000151845.1 of Pteropus vampyrus. Classification (NCBI taxonomy): domain Eukaryota; kingdom Metazoa; phylum Chordata; class Mammalia; order Chiroptera; family Pteropodidae; genus Pteropus; species Pteropus vampyrus. The sequence continues at coordinate 3,974,239 of NW_011888866.1, forward strand.
GTTTAAATGACAAGGCTTTATTTGGGCTGTTGTCAGAGTGATTGGTATGGTGAAGTCACCCTCTGGCAGGTGTTCCCTTGCCTGTCAGGGGAAAGTGGCGTCATGGTGACAGGGGATGGCTGCATATGGGGGCAAGGGGGAGCAGAGAGGAGCTTGGGACAACTTGGGCTGCATACTGGGGAAGTGACTGGTGGAAGCGGTGATTCACCACCCTGGATGTGCTCAGGACTCGATCCATGGGATTCTCACAATTTTCACGCCCTGAACAAAACTGGCGCGTTTAAAAACTGTGGTTAGAAAGTCATTTTCCCTTGACTTACTTGGGCGATGAGAAAATAATTTTTAAAACTACATATATAAAGAGGCCATTAAAAAAGAGCAGTGAACAAATTGGAATTTTTAGGTTTCTTCTGTCGAAAAGGAGAGACTATTTTAATTTAAGAGCTGTGATCACAGGCTTATAAAGAGAAATAAACTAAGCCAGGATCTCTGAATTTACAATTCAAATTTATAAACCCTGGCCAAAATGAAACAAGACTAGTTTTTGTATATCTCTTGAAATCAGTTGTTTAATCTCATACATATGTAATTTTATAGTTACACCTCTATCGTTTGTGGAAATTAAAAAATATTTGTAATCCCCCTTGGCTACAGGTGATCTTAATCATCAGTGGAGCTTAAGCAATCAAACTTACCGAACAACATTTTTAAGGCCCCTGATTCATGAACTTGCTCATTTCAGCACTATGGAAATAGCTCTCACTTAGGAGTCAGGTGAGCCTGGGTTCAGATTTAGATGCTGGCATTCCCTGTGAGGTCTTGAGCAAATTACCTCTCTGTGCCTCAGTTTCCTTATCTGTTAAAGGGAGAGGATTAATGTGGGCCTCCCTGAGTTATTTGGAGCATTAAACAAGATAGTTTTATTCAAAAATTATGACATAATGCCTGATACAGAGCAAACCCATCTCAGATGTTCGTTAATAGTAATGCTAGTTCCAAATAGTGTTTTGTCTATTTCTGAGATACGTGGAAAAGAGAGACAGTGAAACAGAGGTGGGGAAAGAACACAGAAGAAATAGAGTGGAGCCAGAAAAGAAAACCAAATACAGGTTTCCCCACCTAGATATATGAAAATCAGCTCTCTATATCATGGGTCAGAAACTCATAGTTGTCCCTACTCCATCTACTTTGGAGTAGCTTTAGAAAATAGTTACATTGTGGGGGTTTAAGTAGTAATAAGCAGTTGGCTATAGTAATAAACAATGAACTACTTCCTCTTGAATTCAAGTCATGGGATGTCAGAAAGATCTTGGAGGTCTTTTATTTTACTGCTAAGAAAAGCGAGGCCCAGAAGGATATGACCTGACCAAGGTAATGCAGTCATCAGCAAAACTAGGACTCCCAACTCCCGACAGCCACTCTGGTACCCTTTCCACTCTGAGATGCCATCTTCTGGGCTCCATATCCTTCCATCTCACTCCTTTTTATACCTTGCCTTTTCTTAGAGCAACAAAAGCTGACACACGTGCTGCATGCCTGTCTCTCCTCTTTGGGCTCGAATAGTTGAACATTTCATAATCGATTCCTTCTTGGACAGTGAACATGAAGAGGCTGAACAAGTGAACTGGAGAGGATCATTAAGCCTCAACTTTCTTTCCAGCCCACATAGGATGAAAAACCGCCATCATAGTTTCTAGCCCCACCATAGCACTCCTAAACCTAACAATCTACGTCTTGCTCTTTCCTCCTACTCTGAGAGTGAGAATTGCTTAGGTTTCCTCTGCCCTGGGCTGTGCACAGCCAGTCCTAAGGGGCTGCTGCTCGGAATGTGCAGATTCAAGGGAAGATTTCAGCCAACCGGAGTTCTAATTTGAAGCATAAATTAATGCACACCTGAACAGGTGACATTATCCAAATGATAAATGGCTATAGGCACAGGCCATTGTGTTCATAAGGGTGATTTATGGCCCAGGTTTGGAAATGAACAGAGAAAGAAATATTTAAATGTAGCCATTTAAAAACCAAGCTGTTAGGTTTAGGGCTGTCATTTAAAAATTGAGGCATCTTTCCTCTGTCATAATTGTCCATATTAATCAAAACAGAGTGGAGGAGCTTTATAAATTAAAAAAAAGAAAAAAAGAAAAAACATGAAAAGTAGCATTTATGTTTTAAATAGGACATGTAAGGCTTTTTGTTCTTATTTTATTTTTTTCCAGAACATAGAACCCAGAGTGAAACCTCCAGGAATCTGTACACATTTCCTTTACATAGACCTTTTCTCATCATCCTGTCTTTTGAGGCTAAGCAGAAAATGAAAACCTTAATTGATTTCCTGCCTTATTGAATCTGTGCAAAGATTTTCATCTCTGTCGACAATGAAATATCTGAAAAAGACAAAGATGATTTGTCAATAACAGGTGAATGTCATTTCAGAAGTAAAGGAGAATGAAAGAATAGGCCACTAGGTTCAACACACACACATGCACCACCACCCCCCCACACACACACACACATACACACGATGCTTTGGCAGACCTGGTTGTTCCTTCTGAACATGGAAGCCAGATCCGTACTTGAGCTATTTGTCATTTGCTAAGCCCCTAAAGGGGAAAAAGAAAAATGGGACCTCATGAAATATTTAGAGGAATTCCCACCCGGGCAGAATCCCAAAGAACAAATGAAATTAGCCCTTTTCTAGGGCCAAGGGCCCTGTATAAGATAGAAATAATGATAAATACTAATGGCTACCATTTTTTTATCCCTACCATGGACTTTATTTATCCCACCTCCCACTTGATCTTCACAACAGTCTTTGAGTTGGGAATTGTATTCACGTTTTCAGATGAGGAAACTGTAGCCAGAGGGATCATAGTTGGCCCATGATCACAAGACCTATCCTTGAGAGGGCCCATGTGTAAAGTCAGGCCTGTCTGACTTCAACACTTATTCTCTTCACAGTCCTGTCTATCTATAGATGTCCCCCTCCTTATTTGACTCCCCACTGCTACCTGCTAGAGCTCTGAATTCTGCTCCAAGGTCATCCATGGCCCAGTGGTTAGACCTGGAGCCAGCCACGGCACCTGTCTTCATTTTCCATATTGTAACATCAGTAATTCATTCTCTACCTCGCTTAACGGTAGCTGTATCAAATAAAATAAGAGAAATGTATGTGAAAAGAGCTATTTACACTGAGTTACACCTGTGCCACCACCAACACGACCACCATCATCTTATACTGTAAAAGACAGTTAAGTTATCCTAACCAGCATACTTATATTTTATTAGGAAATGCCTCAACACTAAAGCCCAGGAACAACTACAAAACTCATCTGAAATGGTGAGCTTTCTTTGCCCACAAATTCCACGCTGTGGTAGGCTGCCTGTCCCGGGCTTCTGGACAGCCGTATCAGGGATGTTTGAGGCCAGAAAACTTCATGTCTTTATAACATTATGCATTAAAGTCACTGTAAGATGAAGAGACATTCCAAATAACCCTTATGTTTTTCATTTTTTCTTTTTTGGCACGGGGACACGGAGCAATTTTCCAGAATGTTTTAAATAGGAAAAAATGATCAATCTCAAGACAGCCGTTTTGTATTTCTGAGCCTCTGGGTCATATTCACATTCTGAAATATCTGAGCCACTAAAGTCTGTGTTCCTTTAAATGAGCTGTTTCTTTTATTAAAACAAATGAAGGCAGCATTCATTCCTTATGTAATATTCTTACCTCTGAGCCCTGTGGGCAGGGAGGGTTCAGAATCCTGGAGTAAAGCTGTTGGAACACACTGGGAGGAGAAATAGGAGGAGGCCACTATTTGGAAGAATGCTTGCTGTAGTTCCTAATTGAACCTTTCCGCCCAGGTCCTCTAGACATTCACAAATTTATTCTAGCAGCTATGTGATTAAATGCTTTAATAGGGTCTGCACAGGCCAAGGCTGGTCCGGAGGCTTGGAAGTAGTGTGCTACCTTTCTTGTGTATGTGTGGTCTTCCCTTGATAAGAACCCTTTACATTTTACATATTATGTTCATATTTTAAAAACTCCTCCAATTCTAGTTTTCAGTGGTTCACTTTAATAAATATGCAGTGATCAACTACCATGTACCAAGAACCATGAAAAGTACTGGGAATGCAGCCTCAGTATGGCCCCTGCCCTTGAGGAGGTCACAGAGTGACAGAGATGAGGAGAGGACCCAATCTATATGCAGCTGTATGCAGCCCAGCATAATAAATGTGCTGAGGGACATGCATGCCAAGGAGCAAGCTCTCTTCTTCTGATGGAAGTCGGGTGGCTTTGTTAAAGCAGCAGAGGGAGCAAGGACATGAGAACTAGGTTCTGGAGGATGAATAGGAGTTCAACAGAGGAGTCTCCTGTAGGTGAGGCAGAAAAGGTGTTATTTACTAGTCAATATCAAGGATGCCTGCCCTCAGAGAAAGTCCCTTGTTCCCTGAGGTCACAAAGAAGAGGCTGCAGTATGTGACTACTCCCTCTGAGCCTGGCATCCTCTCATAGCCCTGTCCCAGCATTTAATACGATTCTCTTTTTAACATCAAAAGAAATGAGACACGATGTGAAATCTTCACTTCTTCACTGTGGGTTTATAAGGTTGATACTTTCCACCAGAGCTGAGTCAGAGACACTATTACCAAAGAGAAATTTTGTTTTAAATTAGTCTTCCTGGCATTTCTTTCTCTGCTTCATAACTAAATCCTAAGGCTTGTCATCATGTTGTTGAGAAGAACTTACAGAAGGTTTGCTATGAGTAGGGCCAGAGAGCTTTTGGATTAAATAGAACTGCTCACCATTCATTCTTCCTTTGCTGATTTAACAAATATTTATGGAATACCTATTATCAATGGTGTGCTGATAAATGTTTAACAATTGGCTCTCCAGAGGAGGGGAAAAAAAGGCCCTGATTTGTAGTGTTTGCCAATTTTTTTGGCATACACTCTTCCATTATAGTCGATTTTAGGCAACCAATATAAATGTCTCTGAATGCAGGGTTGAGAGGTTGAGAGGAGATTCGCAGAATTGGTGGAGAGCCTGGGCTAGGGTTGGAATTAGACTAGTAAACAAAATAGACATGATTTTGTAAGAAGTCTATAAGAAATCAGAATGCCCATCATTGGGCAGATGAGATATAGACAGTATTTTTTGTTTGAACCTAGTGCTATTTCTGTTATTGTTTTAAAGAGAAGGAGATAGAGGCACTGAGAGATAGAGAGTTAGAGAGACAAAAAGGATACATTCCAATATATTTATCTTGATAAATTCTAAAACGCTTCAGCCGTTTGTCTCTTACCGTGCCCCTCCCTCCATATCTACCTCTCAACTATTGTATTCTCCAGCACATGGGTGTTTAAAAGAATATCGGATTGCAAAAGAAAATGAGAAAAGGAAAAAGAAATGAGTGCTACTTCTCAGCGCATTTTAGCATGAAAGCATATTGACAAACTTAGTGTTTTGAGGGTGGGATCTTTTTGGCCTAAGACCTTGTTACCCTTAGTGATTCAGCACCCCTCTCCAGTATTTTTGGACCAAGAGGAGATAGAATGTTTTGAATGGATAGCTATCAACATCTAACTCTAACCAGAAACGTCAGATAACTTCAACAGCAAGTGCTTGGGCCCTATTAGTAGTAACCCAGGCTCCTTAGGGTAATGCTTCAGACTAGCCACACGGAAGAAACTACTTACATGGGTGGTTGAGAGGACACAACTTTGCTGAATTGTCACTATTAGAAATATAGTCCTTTGGCTGACAGCAGTGCCTCTTGCTAACTGATACCCACAAAAACTTTTCCTTGCTATTATCAAGCATTGATTCCTTAGGATAAACTAATTTATCAGATAATTTATAGAAGAATATTTAGCTGAAAGGTTTTAAAGAGAGAGGGAAAGCGTCAGAGATGGGCATAAAGGGATGGAGGCCTGCGATACCAGGGCTCCTGGGGGAAGAAAGGAACGAAGAGCCTTGTGGGAGGGAAGTTCCCTGCCTTCTCCCTGAGAACACACAGACTACATGTTAACACTCTCTGGATGACTCAAAGTTCTTGTTGTGAACATGAATAACCAGACCACACCACGATATCCTGATATCCTGGGGTCCTTAAAAAAAAAAAAAAGTCTTATTGAGTAATAACTAGATGCTTTTATTAGCTCATTACATATATTATCTCATTTTCACAATAGCCCTGTAAGGTCGATATGCTTATCTCCACTCAAGTGGGGATGCAGCATTCCTTTATAGAAGGAAACTTGAGAGGAGAGGTAATTTACTCAAGATTACACAGCAAATAAGTGGCAAACTCTGGCCTTCAAATGTGGGTCTATCTGATGCCCAAGCCTGTGTTTGCTGCACTCTGCCATGCTGCCTGTTAGGGTGGGTATGGTTTGCTGGTACTTCACATGGCTCCAGGCTATTGGATTTTTGATTGCTTCTGCTTGCTTTTAGTCATTTTGCATTTTCCTACCTTGGTGGTCAGTAATCCCATGTTGCTGCAGTCAGGATGCCTTGCCTGTGGGGGTCCCTCTCCCATTTCTAAGGAGCCAGTGTTTTGGTTTAGGAACCAGATAATTAAGCTTCTTGTTTGTCTTTATAAAATAAGAGTTCATGGATTCTGAGGAGAGTCCTAAGGGCTTCTCAAAATTTAAGTGCTTGATCTTTGAGATATACCTTGAGCGGGTTTTTTTTTTTAACTTGTATTCTAATTCTTTGCTATTTTCTAAGTAAATGAAATAATGAAGTATTATATTTTATTGGTAAAATATTCCATATATAGATTTATTTTTCTATAGGAACACTCTCGGTGAAATGTGTGTGTTTATGTCTATAAGAAGAAGAGAAGGAAGGAGAGCTCATGAGCTTAGCAACTTGTTTGGGGCTCATTCATTACAGAAGGTTTTTTGGGGGTTTTTTTTCCAGATATAATATTAGGTTTAGTGACTGTTCCCAAGTGAAAACTTTTGTAATATGTATCTCCTTATGCCAGAATTCAAGCTCAATTGATCAAACTAGTCATTCTCTTAGTTGAGCTAGGGCTGGTCCCATGGCAAAGCTATAGAGCAGTGTTGATTATCTTAATGTTTTAGATATCTGGTTGATTTTTTCAGTATACCACACTGAAGTGTCAACCTAGCTCCTGGAAAAAGACTGGAACTATTACAGTAAAATGGGTTTGTGTAATCCAGTCCCTTTACCTTTCTGGGGCTTCCATAGCCATGTGGAAAAGGAGGACCTGGCTGGACCTGGTGATTGCTCAAGGGCCCATCCAGATCTGCATTCCAATGATAGCATTCTTCCCGTCAACCCTTGCTGGTCTTGGTGGAAACCAGAGTGTGCCGTTCCTTTATAAATTGACACCACTCTCCTTGCCTGTGCCAGTAAGGAGTTAACGTCTCATGTGCAGAGTGTGAGGAGTCTTACATAACCCATTCAGTCTCATCTCATGGGTGTTTTTCTGTAAACTCTGCCAGAACTAATTTCACGGTTTTAAAACAACTCGTGGTACCAAAAGAATGTGTAATGAGCTGCTATGAGATATGATTGTTTCCCGTTTTTAAGGAAAAGACCTGTCGCTCCTTGGGACTTATTAGGCATAATTTCTCAATTAAGCCGACGACCCGGGCCCTTGGAAAGGCACCTACAGTACAGCTGAGATGGTTTGGGAAGGTTCTGCCTCTGCTGGAGCTCCAGAATCCTTTCTTCCTCCCACCACATCCCCACCTTGGTTTGGCTTGCTTTCTTTTTTCTTTAAATTGTGGTATAATGCATATAAGATTTACCATCTTAGCTATTTTAAACTATACAATTCAGTGTCATTTAGCACATTCACAGAGTTGTGCCACCATCACCACTATCCAGTTCCAGAACACTTTCATGACCTCAGAAGGAAACCCCTGTTTATTAAATAGTCATTCCCCACCTCCGGCCCCTGGAAACCACTAGTCTGCTTTCTGTAACCATATATATACTTATTTGGGGTATTCATGTAACTGCAATCATCTGTCATGTGCCCTCTTGTGCCTAGCTTCTTTCACTTAGCATGTTTTCAAGGTCCATCTGTGTTGTAGCATGTATCAGTCCTTCATTCCTTTTTTGTGGCTGAATAATATTCTACTGTATGGATATACGAGATCTTGTTGATTCATTCATTACATGATAGACAGTTAAGGTCGTTTCCCCTTTTGCCAGTTATGACTAGTGCTGCTGTGAAGATTTATATACAAGTTTTCGTTTGAACACTCGCTTTCAATTTGGAGGAGGGTGTATGTGTAGGAGTGGAATTACTGGATTATATGATAGTTCTATGTTTACCCTGCTGAGGAACTGACAGATTCTTTTCTAAAGTGGCTGCACCATTCCCACCAGCAATGTATGAGAGTTCCAATATCTCCACACATCTTTGCTAACATGTATTTTTTCCTTTTTCTATTTATTTGCCATTCTGGGTATGAAATAGTCTCTGTCTGGTTTTCTTTTGATGGTATTTGTTTCTCAAAACTATTTAAATATTTTCAGTGGTGGAAAGCTTGTAAAGACAAATCACTGCCATAGCCCAGCCTAGCCTTTCCCACTGAGACCTCATCCCATCTCTTAAGTTTAAAATTGGACCCTTGCATTTTAGGAAATCGAAAGGGTTATCTCCAGGATTGCAATGTGCATCAATAGGGTCAAGAACTCATCCAGTTTTGTGGGTTTGTGTCATCTCAAAGAGTCCCTTCCAATTTAAATAGTCCGTGTGCCCCGCCAGACCTAGACCACCACCCTCTCTGTGATACAGAGAGGCACAGAGATCTGGGGAGCGTTATTCTCGCACACAGAATGAGATTGTGGCAGAACTGCAGCCAGACCTTGGCTCATTCTACTCCCAGGCTTCTTTCCACTCTGTCACAAACCACAGATTTCATTTTATACTTCCTGTTTTGAGGAAGCAGAGGTTAGAAAAATATTGAGATGATGATGATAATATTTACATAGGCTGTAAACATTTTGATACTCGCAATACCCTCTGAGGTAGGCCAGACATCAGGTATTACTATCCTCATTTTAAAGCTGAAGAAACCAAGACACGGGGCCATTTAGGTAACTGCCCAGAGCTATTTCCACTGTAATATACTGCCCTAAATAATGTTCCATTTATGTTTCAGTGCCTAACAGTCTACAGGGCACCTTCACATAAGTAGGGCTAGAGGAGAAGAATGGATGGTGGTCCAAATGAGGGGAATTGGAATACATTGGGGGAGCTGAGAGTCTGAGGGTGACCCAAAAAAAACAGTTTCTGACTGGTTCACTGTGGAGGGAGAGAAAGGAGGAAGCTGTTTGAAGTTGCAATCTTAAGAGTTCAGTGGCTGCTCCAGACCCTTCCCTTATCATTGCACCACAGGATTAGATGCCCATCTTTTGAGAAGAACAATAACAACAAAGCCCTGGGGGAAAATACTGTGCCCCACAGAAATAAAGTCAAAGCACTGAGCCTTTCCTCAAGGAGCTTCCAGTCTAAACAACTGTCAAGTTTTTAACTCAAAAAGTACTCTCCTGGGATTTGGCCACCTTTTCTGAGATAGGTCATAGGAAGAAGAGTGTGAAAGAAAATTATGTATCTCAAGCAACCCATCTGGGGGCTGAGGTTTTTATCACTGCTCCTGCTGCTGCTGCTGTTTGTCGTGAATACAAGGGTAAGTAATGAGTTCCTGCCAGCCTGCAGGCAGTGCATTTCCCACGTCGAAAGTTGGCTTGGAGGTGCCATGTTGAATTCTCTTTATACCTGTTCCCATAACCAGCCACAAAATCCAGGTTGGCTTTTTAAAGGTAAGGATTCTTCGCTCTGATTCCTGAGCTGGAGGACATTGAGTGGGTGGGGATTTTGGATAGCTGCTATCACCCCAGGATATGCATGCCAAAATGGTGATAGATTATAAATTATGATGCTTATGGCACCGTTTTCTTGAGGCTTTTTATGTGGTTGGCAAGCAGTGGAAGGGGTGTCACATTTTCCAGACTAAGGTCTTAGATTTGGTTTTAGACGAACCACCCTGAGAGCAGCCTCACCACCTTGCAGTTCCCACATTTGCTTATTTGAAGGAATGGAAATGGAAAGGTAGAACTCTATGTCTACACTGCTTTTGAGAAGTGAGTTCAAGGATATGAGCAAATGAGCCAAAGCATCCTCTTAACAGAAAGCAGGGAGAAAGAAAAGCAGGTGCTTTTCGCCTGGGCTCTAATTACATGACTATTCTTTACTGTCAAAATAGAAGTACTGTTATTCAACAACCAGTCTCCAATGGCTGAGACCGTTCTAGCCGTCGTTTTGAAAATATATTGGATTTTACTGTCAGAAACCTACAGTGAGCTCCCGGGAATGTCAGTGACTCAGTTGCCTCTGACGTCAGTGGAGATTTGGATATCGGAAAGCAGGCTTTGGCTCACTGATTATGTACCCAGAATTTTCCCCTAGGGCTTTGTTGTTGTTATTTTTCCCCCAAAGGATAGCATAAAAGCAGGTGTAATGGTCTTGAGGTGGCAATGTTCGAATCTGTCTTAGAGCCATTCAAAAACACAATGATGTGTATACAGCATTACGGGCTACCAGCTAGGAAGTTGGAGCACATTAAAAAAGGAAAATTTAACCTGGGAATGTGTGTGTAGGAGGGAGAAAAGGCTTGTCAAGAATGCCTTGAAATAAGCAGAAAATTATTCAGCATTTCTCTGCTCTGTTCATTAAAGCAGTGGTGTTAGGCTTTGAAATTTTCTGTTTTAGTCAGACCTTTATTTCATTTTTGCCAGTATTTGTAAATAATTATATTAACGTGGCATTTTAAGTAGACCTGTTTCCAAACAGCATGTTATTCACAGTGACTGTTTTCTGGGGAGAAAAGAAACAATTAAACATACTGTGCTCAGCAGAATCATAAAGCTACTTCTAATGAAGGGACCAAATTATTCTGCCTCTTCCCTGCCACTTTGGAGGGGCAGCTGGGACCCAGGTCCTTAAAGAGCCCGTTCTAGAGTACACTAAGTCAGTCGAGAACCTCCCAGGGCTTGCTTAATCCAGCAGAGTCTCAGAGGTACTGAGGCAGGAGGGAAAGGCTTCCCAGCTCAAATGTCACAGAGCATCCTAACTGAGGAAGGCCACCCCAGGGACGGCCTTCCAGAATGTGGTAGCCTTCCCTTGGAGTCTAGCCTAGCTACATTCCATCTCTGTGGCGAATCCAGAAAGCTCTTTGAATTTCCACAGATTCTCCCCTCAGAGAAAGATGGGCACACTGAATATCTAATTAACTGTTCCTACTCCTTGGGGCCTCATGGCTTCCCTACTCTCTGTTTGTCACACAGGCAGGACTTGTGCAGTGAACTTTTGTGCCTGGCTAAGCACATTCTGATGTGGCTTAATGTAGTTCCTCAGTGTTCAAGATGACTAAGAAACAGGCATCCAGCATCAATATATTGCAAATATGAAAGGGAATCTGACAATTGGGATAACAAAAACACCTTACCTTTATCTGCTTGAGGCTTCACAGTTTGCAAAGCATGTGTACTGTGACTTATTGCATTTGACTACTTTACCAATGAGAATATGTTTTGGGTTATTTTTGAATTGTGAGGCACAAAAGGTTTTGGTGTGTTTAAGAAGCTTCTGAGGCTCATTAGTTCTTAGATGAATTTCATGAGTTTGTCTGATTATGAAGAATAAGACTCAATTACCTTAATCATAATAATAGAAATATAAATGATAACAGTAAAAATTAAATGGAGAAGATTACTAACATACCACTTCAATTTAGTCACAGAATCTCAGTATATTCAGGCCAAAAGGAACTTGTGAGATTATTTAGTTCATCTTTTCACTTTATAAATGGATAAATAAACACACAGATTAGTTAACTTTTTGCCTAAGATCACACAGCTAGATAATAAAACCAAGTTTTCTTTTTTTTTTGTGGGAGTTGGGGTTGGGGGTTAGAGAGGAGGCAGAAAAAAAGTAGAATTTTTAAAGTTTATAGGTTCTGTTTAGAGGTCATGTGTTATTTAGTCTAGAGTAAAGTATGATTATGGGGGATAAATTTGCTATCCACTGAAAAAATTAATAACTGCTTACATTAAAATAAATTTTTTTCCAGTGATCCTCATTCCTTCCTCTAAATCTGAGTTAGTTTGGTGTCATTTCCCTTCAAATTGAGGAACTTTCTTTAACAATTTTTTAAGTGTAGGTCTACTAGTAATGAATCTCTTAGTTTTAATTTATCTGAAAATGACTTTATTTTTCCTTTATTTCTGAATATGGAATTCTGGGTTGACATTTTTTTCTTTCTGTACTTTAAAGATTCCATCATCTTCTGACCTTCGCTGTTTTTTGAGAGGAGTTAGCTCTCATTCATATTGTTTTCTACTATTTGTAATATGTGCTTTTCTCTGCTGCTTTCAAGATTTTCTCTATGTCTTTGGATGTCAGAAAATTGACTAGAGTGTGCATAGGTATGGTTTTCTTTGTATTTATCTTGCTTAGGGTGTATCAAGCTTCTTGGATCTCTAAGTTAGTATCTTTCGCCACATTTAGGAAGTTTTCAGCCATTCCTTCAAATGTACTTTCTGTCCATCCTTTCTCTCCTGTCATTCTGAGACTTTAATTTCACATACGTTAGACTGTTTGATAGTTTGTTACGCTCAGGTCTCTGAGAGACTATTCACTTTTATTCACTTTTTTATCTTTGTTCTTAAGATCGGATACTTTTTATTGATCCATGTTCAAGTACACTGACCCTTCTACCATCTCCAATTTCCTCTTAAACGCAAATATTATTTTTTTGTAGTCGTTTTTCTTTTCAACACTAGTATTTCCGTTTGATTCACATTTATAGTTTCTGTTTCTCACTAAGGTTCCACATCTGTTCATTCATTATGTATATATTTCTTTCAATTCCTTGAACAGATCTATAGTAACTACTTTAAAGTCCTTATCTGCTAAATGCATCATTTGAGTATTCTTGGGGTTAGTTTCCATTGACTGCTTTTCTTTTCTTGAATATAGGTTAAATTTTACTCTTTCTTTGCATGTCTAGTGACTTTCGATTGGATAGTAGATAATACAAGTGATTGTTGCAGAGACTCTAGATTCTGCTATGTTCTTCTGAAGAGAAATTTTTTTAGCAGCCAGGCAACTTGGTTGGACTCAAACTCCAGCCCTCTATTCCCTATGCTTGGTAACAACTAAAGTCTCTTTTCCGTGTTTTTATCTTCCAGCTACTACTTTTGTACTGGACCCCAAGAACCTCATGAATGTATATTTTTGCATTCAGCCAAGGACTTGGGCAGATTTTATTTACGGATTTTGTGACCCTCCCCCTCAGCAGTTCCTACCCTTCTAGAATTTCTCCCCTAACTTTCTTGTTCCTCTCCTAACTCTGGCTTTATCCTATGATGGCTCAAGCTATCCTGAGCCAGAAGCTGACTAGAGAATGGCTCTGAGGCAAAATTCCACAAATTCACAAATTTCACCAAGTGGAGGCCCTGTATTTCATATTGAAGTATTTCTAGTCTTCTAGACTTCTGTTTGCTTTAGGAAAGAAGATTCTATTGTCTTCCAATCATTTTTTTTAAGTTGTCTTGTGCAGATATTTTAATTGTTATCCACAGGAGGTTCAGTAGACCGTTAACAGAAGCTAATACTCCTTCTATTTACATTTAGATTTTTCAAAACACATTGGCTCCATATCATAGCTCTGTGAGGCAGAACTAACATTATATTAAGTCAGTATTACAGATGAAGAAACAGACTCAATGAAGTTAAGTGACTTGCCCACATTCACACAGCTTCATAGAGACTGGACCAAACCTGGAACCCAGAGCCCATGACTTTGACCTGGGCTCATTCCACATTTTATTCTAAATAAGCCAGACTTTTCCAATGCCAAAGCTCCTGTTGCATTCTCTTCCCACTAAACACTACTAAACAAACAAACAAATGAAAATCCTGGATTTTTGAAGCTTTTTGGTCCCAAGGATCTGGGACATCCATGGATCACAGATGTCTCTGAGAAGAGAAACTGTGCCATGCTGATGTCAGAAGCAAAATACCCAGTAATCTTAGAACCAAATGATACCTTCAAGCCCCAAAATGCATGATTGTGAAATAGAAGCCAGCCCAGAAGTTTCTTTTGTGGGGAGCCAATACAGCCATGACAGGAGTGTTGTGTATTACCTATCCAGAGCTACCTATTGAAATTCTTAGTCTGGTAGAGCTAAAAACTCGAGCTGCATTGGTCCCTGTGATTGGGGAAGGTATTCTGTTCCTTTTCCTAATGGGGACTCAGTACAAAGAATCTGCAGGTTGCAATTCACAGAAGACAAGGCTTTTTTTCAAACCGAGGTTCACATAGCTATTTCAAAGTAAATCTAAAGCCTTTTCTACTCTCCAGATTTCAAATGCATGTTTTCCACATCCTTAGTTAGTCCTAGACCTTCCTCAAGTCATGATGCCAAATCATGTTTAAGTCACATTCAAGCTTCTTAAAGGAAATATTCTCCACTAGCCCCTGCACCAACCAGCTCCCACCTGCTTCCCCCAACCTACTCCCTTTCAACATCAACATTTGTATTTAGTCGAGGTTTCTCAAGGTGCAGTCTTAGTTAACCCACAGCAAGATCATGAGTGGTTCTGGTGATCAGTGGTACAACACTGTGACCATAGATAACAATACTGTATTGTATACTTAAAAATTGCTATGAGAGTAGAGCTTTAATGTTCTCATCCTAACAAAAACAAGATGGTAATATTGTGAGGCAAAGGATGTGTTAACTAACCTTATTGTGGTAAACATTTCGCAGTGTATACATGTATCAAATCATCACATTGTACACTTTAAACTTTCACAATGTTATATGTCAGTTATATCTCAATAAAGATGGAGAGAAGATCATGGGTGAGCACGCATGTTTAAAATGCAGGTTCTAGTCCCCATTCCATTTATAAGAAATTAAAATCTCTGGCATTCGGACCAGGGAATCTACCATGTAGCAGGTGATGTAGGTGATTTCGGTATTCATGGAAGTGGAAGAACCACTGATCTGGGTGAAATGATGAATGCTAAGAGCAATCTAAAGTCTAGAGGCTGAGCCATGTGTCTTTTTACTTAGAGGCAACTGTTTTTTTTTTTCTTTTTGGTCATAGGTTCTCAGATGGAAAAACATGATTCTTGGAAATCAGTTCTGGCTCTAACCCTTATCAGCTGTATCATCTGGGCTGCTGTGATGTTAGAGGAGATGTGATGTTTGACCTTGCCAAAGCTCTTAGCTGAGCCTATCACAGACTGTGTGCTCAAAAGTAGTTCCTTTTCCTTCAGTCATTCAGTTTATGTTACCTACATGACGTCAAATGTTTGTTATGAGCAAGAAACTATGCTCAAGAGGCCCAAAGTAGATTTACCTCAAAGCCAACAGCACTTACACTTCAGAACCCCTTACTTGCACAGGTCTCTTCCAAAGCCCTGGGAGGGATCCTTCTAATATATTCTTATGCTTATACATTTTTGTAATGTTTGTAAAAGTTAGCTTTAAATTCTTTTTTCTTAAAGAAGACCTTCCAACTTGATAAGTTTCAGCCACCACCCCAAACCTGTATCTACCCCTGCAAAGAGTTTATAACCAGTAGGAGAAAGAGATATATGCATGGATTATTAAAATACAATGTGGTAGGTACAATGTGGTTGCTCTTCTGAGTATTCTGGGAGTATACTTGTAAGAAGGGAGGGTGATCTGGGAAGACTTCCTGGAGGAGGTGATGCCTGTCCTTGATTGTGACGTAGGGGAAGGAAGATTCTTCTAAAGAAATAATTTGAATAGAATTACAGAGATGAGCTATATCATGATGTGTGTGTGTGTGTGTGTGTGTGTGAGAGAGAGAGAGAGAGAGAGAGAGAGAGAGAGAGAGAGAGAGATTGAGAGAAATTGAGATTAAAGCTCTTTGCTATTTAAAGGCATTCCCTTTAGGTTGGGGAACCTCTGATAGCAGGATGATTCCAGGGAGCTGTATAGACTGTGGGGCTGTGTGCTCAGAGCATGCCTGATCCTCAGGATCCTGGAGCACAGCTGGCCCCTCTACTTACCCTTTAAGAGACCTGTTACTTGACTACATCCATAATTGTTCTTCAAGGAAAAACAACTCTTTTACTCCTCACTTCTTCTATATCCCTCCAACTCTTCTTCACTGTCAGGCTTGCAAATCAATATTTCATTTTGAAGAACCTTGTTTGATGCCAGTTCTGCTTATTTGCTTCACAGCCACTGTGGGTAACGCTTTGTAGGTCTGTCAGTATGTAAATTAAACCAAGCATAGATAGCTTTGTGTTGCTTAATGTTCAGCTGATAAAAATTAATGTGGTGTGAAATGAGCATTTTATCTGACTGCAGATACAGTGACGGAGTTAATTAGACAGGCAGAGGGAAAGTGTTATTAAGCAAGATGGGGCCTTTCTCCTGGAAGTGGCCCCGACCCTCAGACTGCAGTTATGGATGGGCTGTGGGTGTGGCCAGGGTGCCAGGGCTGAGGCAGGCTGGGAGCAATGAGGCAGGGAGGGGGCCTTTTTTAAGCAATCTGGTACATGGTGCTCATTACTATGTGGATCCTGCCTGAGGAGGAGAGGAGGGAGGCATGGGCCAAGCCAGGCCGGCTACTTCCAGCTCACTGCAAAATGCACAGGTCAGCATTTGCTAAGGCGGCTCCTTCTTGGTATGGCAGCACTGCCATTGGTAAAAAAAATAAAATAAAAAATAAAATAAAATAAAAAATAAAATGAAATAAAATAAAATAATAAAAAATAAAATGAAATAAAATTAAATATAAAACAAAATAAAATAATAAAATAAATAAAATAAAAGGGAGTTTTTTTCTTAAGCAAGGCATAGCAAAATGATGGGCCAGGCAGGACCCCACACAGCAGTCGGCCAGAGGAGTTAGTAAACCCCAGCCTCAAACTAAGGTGTCCTGAGATCTGCTCTCCTGGCCTTTGCATATGCTGTTCCATCTGGTGGAAAAGTGTGTCTCCCTCCCAGCCATGAAGATAACACTTCCTACTACAAGTATCTGCCCCTGCGCCCTCACTAGACTCCATGCTCCTTGGAGTCAAAGAAATCTAACTCAACATGTTGACCACAGTGCTGAGTACACAAACGTCAGTGGAATGAATGAATGTACATGATGCTTCCTTCCTCTGTCCAAAGTCTCTTTGTGCCTACACTCCTAGCACCTTGGCTTTGGACACTACTGAACATCCTTCCCATTCAGCTCAAAGTCATGTCCTGGACAGAGCTCCTACTGCCTCCCAGGCAAGATCCGTCCCTCAGATGGACTCTCTTGAGATACTTTGTACTTTCCCTTTGTAGCACTTTCCAAATTTCTGATTAACTCTTAGTGTGCCTACTACCCCCACTAGACTGTGAGCTCCACAATGGTGGGTACTGGGCTGTTTTACTCACCACTGTATCCCCAGTACCTGGGAGGGTGCCCAGCACAGTTGAATGTTAACGAATGAGTGAATAAATACATGGTCTTTCTGATGCCTGATGAATTCCTAGTCTTTCATCAGTACCGTGTTCAGGAAGGTTTCCTAGGCTCTCCTGGCAGAGTTTCTCCTTCCTCTGAGTTCCTCCAACACCTTGTGTATTACAGCAATAGCCTTGCCAAAGAGGAGCTGTAAATTTTGGTTTATATGCCCTTCTAACCAACTGGAATTAGCTCCTTGAAAGCAGGCAAGTGGTGTCTTATTCAGCTTTGCATTCTCAGTGCCTAGAGCAGGGCCTGGCCTTTGTAGGTGTTCAACGCAGGGCTATAGAATTAATGAAAACAATTGTAGGTATCCTTGGGTTAGTTAAGCAGTTGTTCTATCAAATGAACAAATTCTTAACCACTAACATAAGCTCCCTCGCTCCTTCCCTTGCCAAGGGACACCCAGAAAAGATGACTGGCTGTGGCCACCCTTCTTCAGTGTTGGCCACAGTTGGAGGGGCAAGGTTGTGAGGAAACACCACATTTAATGGATCCTTCACGATTCTTGTCACCATCTGATGAGAGTATAACCTTTCCAAACAAATAAGAAAGGGTTGGTGCAGTGTATAATTCTGTGACTGCCATATTTGTCGCATAGCTGGGCCAGGGTCCCTAAGCTCCCAAACTTTGCAGCGGTTGCTTAAGCAGTAACAGGGCCTTCTGTGGTTACCCAGCACTTCTCCCCAGTTACCTCATTACGTCTCATTTGATGAACCTACATCTACCTTCACAGCGTTAAATAACTTGCTATATGGACTTGTTTATTAATGTCTCTCTGCTTCTCATTTGCAAAATGAGAAGACATTGTTTTTTGAGAACTATATACTGGGAGGCCTGAATATCTTCAGAAAACACTAATGAGATTCCACTCACCACCACCCCCGCCACTCAGTGGTTCCCATCACCTTATCCTGAGAAAGGCCATGGTTCTCGCTGTGATTATGCAGGACTCTCCACACCTCTGCTCATAAGGTTGCTGAATAGTTATCACATGCCAAGACTCCCAGAGGGAGCTGCCTCTGTGTGAGAGCAGGATCCAGTCAGGTGAGCATCAACTAGGGAGGAGCCTTCCTGTTTGTTTGCCAAACCCAGGTGAAACATGGCTCAAGTACCCTTAGAGAAACAACCAAACTCAGGGCAGATGGTTTGCTTTGCAGAAGACTCTTCTCCTTTGCTCCTTTCTCCTGGTCCTCCACCATCATAGAGCTACTTAGTATCCCTGTCCAGGGTGGCAGTCCTCCCTGAGTCCTCCTTGGTGGAAAGGGGATGGTCTTCCCTAGGTCCTTGGAGTAGCCCTTCACTCTCCCTCTTTGCCCACATGCTACTGGACTGTGCCCCCAACTTGGCCCGACCCACTCCTGCTGCCCCAGCTGTGTCTCACCCAAAAGGGTTGCTTCTATTATGTTTTTCCAGTCAGGTCCAAAGATTCTTTATAGAGGTGGCCAAAGAGGTCGTTGCTTGTAGGTAAAAAGTAATATCAATATTTACCTTTTCAAGGCATTTTTATTTCTGTTTTCTGGTTTTATCCTCTGACCATTCAGCAAAGGGCATACTGATATTATCATCCTTTGATAAATGAGCAAATGGAGGGACAGAAAGGTTCAGGGGTTTGTCCAAGGTAGTGTGTACTATCTAGAACACACTTGGATTCACTGATGCCACATACAGCCCAACTTTCAACCTCACTGACATGGTTTATGTGTGAAAATGATATTCCAGCTGGTGAAACCCCCAGAGGCCTAGAACCATGACTTTTTATTTATTTCTTTGTTTGTTTGTTTTATTATTTTTTTATGGCAACATTGGTTAATGAAATCCAATAAGTTTCAGCAGTACACTTTAATAGTAAGGCATATATATATTTACACTGTGTGTTCACCTCCCATGGTTAGATTTCTTTCTGTCACCACATATTTGACCCCCTTTACCCCGTCTACCTCCCCTCTTCCCCTACCTTCTGGTAACCATTAGTCTATTGTCCATGTCTATGAGTCTCTGTTTGTAGAACCATGACTTTTAACTTGTTCCACAGGGTGTCTTGCAAAGGCAGGTCATTAAAAAAAAGATTCGATGAATCTAATTGTCAGGGATTCATTCAGTGCATTTATCTAGAACATAAATAGTTACTAAACACCTGCCATGTGAGATGCTGGGTATAGATGGTGAGCAAACACATGCGCAGCCCATATTCTACAGAGTTAACAGTCCCATGGGGGAGATGGAGTTCATCAAACTGTCACCAAATAAATATAAAATAACAGCAACAAGTGTGAGGAGGCTACAGCCTCCAAGAATACATAATTAGGGATTTGGCTTATCATGAAAAGGAGGAGTGCTTCCCTGAGGAAGGGATGATCAGACACACGAATAGGACTAAACCAGGAAAAGAGGTTGTGGTAGGCAGTTCCCCCCGTGTTTGAGGAACTGGGTGAAGGCTACTGAGGCTGGACCCCCAGAAACATGGGAAAGGGCAGTGTGAGATGCAGCTGGAGAAGTAGATGAGTGGTCTCACTTAAGCTTCATACATTACAACAGGCAGAACATCCGACATTTCTTTGTGCTGCATGTGAACATAATTTGCAAATGAATTTGTTCAAAAGAATACATGGGGGTCGTCCTGGCAATTACAAATCTCTCTTTCCCCCTTCACGCCTCACTTACTAGCACTTAAAATTCAAGTCCCTTCTCCATTTACCTCTATCATTTTAAAATATTTATCTACGGAAAGGGGAGGCTGAAAGTTCTCTTTCTTTGTTTGCCTCAATGACTTCTGGAAGAAAGCACATGAGTTTTAAACTCACACAAGTCCCCCTGCTGGTAGACTGTTTGAGGGGTATGGATAAAGCTTGTTAGAAAGATGCTCACTGATGTTTACATTTCAAGTGCATGAAACCAGACATTGAAACTGTTCATTAAAAATTCCTATGTTCAAGCAGACAAAGAAAACTCATTTCAGAAGCTCTGTAATGAATGTACAAGCGGGTACAGGTTATCTTGTCAAACACAATAATCATGAGTAAATGCAAACGAATGCTGCTTGTATTTGATTTTGTCTTTCACTGACTGCCTCTGGCCCTCCACCTCCCTAAGTAGGAGGATCTGGCCTTTTGCTTCTCAAACCCCTCTGGCCAGGACTGGGGTAGGGGTGACACGTAAATGTGAGAAGCATCCAATCAGGGAATCAGATGGAGAGAATGAAATGAAATTAACATACATGCAGGCATTTTCACATGACCTATACACAGTGACACAGCTAGGATGTTGGTGGAAGATGTAAGAAATGTGTCTGTCTGTACTATTAGAGCTGGAGAGGACAAGTAACTGCCCAAGTCACACAGCTGTTACATGGCAGAACTAAGATCCTAATCCTGTCGTCCGAACCCACTTTGAAAGCTTTCTTCTTAATTCCACAGCTCTTCTTCAGATTTCAGCCATTTTGTCTGTCGAACCACAGAATAGTTGAACAACAGTATACTCAATACTGTGTTAGTCACCAAAGATACAAGGACAAGTAAGGCAGTGTGTGGTTCCTGGGCAAAGACGCTCACAACCCGGAAGTTCAGATAGGCAAATACAGCTATGGAAGCAAAGCTCTGTAATAGTTACGCAGCACATTTTGAAGAGTCAAAAGGACCAAAACTTTTTGTCAGACTGTTAGGTGTGGCCCCATTAGAATGTCTAAAAAATCCATCCCCTTGTGTATGAGGACCCAAGGTAAATGTGTTTAATGACGTACTCTGATTTCACTAGCATTTTGGGGGCCAATATAAGATTTTTTATTTTACCGAAAAGAAATAACAGGACCAAAAAAT
The DNA here is from genome assembly GCF_000151845.1 of Pteropus vampyrus. Classification (NCBI taxonomy): domain Eukaryota; kingdom Metazoa; phylum Chordata; class Mammalia; order Chiroptera; family Pteropodidae; genus Pteropus; species Pteropus vampyrus. The sequence goes on from NW_011888866.1 coordinate 3,995,591, forward strand.
AACTCCCATCTATTTTCACCATCTTTTCACAACAGGATGGAGGTTTAACACCAAAAAAACTGAAAAAGGACATTATCTCAGAGTAAGAAATAATTTTTTACATTAAATATATTTAGTTTTATGAAAAATCATTATATTTTTCCTTATTTTCCTCATCAGACACAGACCAGTGAAAACCGGAGCATAGACTTGCCCACACTAGTTCCTGACAGGCGTGGGGAGCTGCTGATGTGTATATAGCAAAGGGATGGCTGCACTTGGTTTGACCAGAAATCATTGAGTTCAGTCAATTATGGAACTGGTGTAGTATCACATATAGAGATTCACTTCTTTGCTAGTCTTTCTGAGATGACCAGTCACTTGGACCCAAGTTTTCCTTAATTTCAGGATGGATAACATACAGGTTGTCTCTCTGGATGGTTCTGAAAACCTTGCAGTGAGTTTTTTCTCAATATTTCTCTGGAGGTGCTTCTAGGACCTGAATGGACGTGAGCTAATACGGCTGGTGTGGGGAGAGTGGGGCCCCATTTTAGCAACTTGCAGTCATCCCATTTGGAAAAATGGAAGGAAGAGGTTGTCTGCAGAGGTGAAACTCAAAGGCCAAGGACCTGACTTACACTACAGAGTAAAGGATGCAATGTCTTAAGCCCTCCCCCAGGATGCATGACCTTGGTAGCTATCTCCATTTTCTTATTCTCACTTGAGAAATTCTTAATAAATATTCCTTTGCACAGATGATCTGAATAGGAACATAATTGTTTGATAGGCCTCCTAGTACATTCTCTAAAATACTCTTCATTTCTTTTATATATTAAAAAAGATAAATACATTTAAGTAAATTTTAGTGATAGAAAGTCTAGTGATATTGGATCTTAAATTTTCCCATTGTGTCTTTCGGAGTTTAATAGTTGCTTAATATTCCACTGTTAAGCCATCCCCCATTACTGAACATTAGGCTCCTTTTGGAATTTTGTGTGTATGTGCATGATTAGATTTGATCATTATAGACAGAGCCACAGTTTGTGTAGCATTTTGCTTCTGCCATATTATTTCTTTAGTATAAATTCCCAGGAGAAGGATTACTGGGTCAGAGTAAGCACATCTTTATGATTCTTATTACACATGTGCCTTATTTCTTTCAAGAAGAATTATGCTGATTTAACTCAATGCCTATAGCATTTGAGTTTATCAGTTTCACTGCAGCCTCACCATCATTTGGGCATTATTTAGTAAGACTAAAATGCTACCTTTTCAAAGTTGCTTTAATTTGCATTTTTTATTACTAGCAGGGATGAACATTTTCCCACATGTTCACTTATCTAGTACTATTCATTAAAAATGTTTTAGGGCCACATGGGAGGAGTGTGGATGGGAAACTTCTCATAGCTGGAGGGGCAGACGACAGCTGTGGATAATCTATATGACTAAAACTTAAATTGATTTCTGTGATATGGAGTGACTGTATATCATATGACCACCTTTCCAGTTAAAAAACAAAAACAAAAAACAGATGTTTGTAACTCTCGTGGGCAAAAGAAACAGACCCCACCCCACCCCCCTCAAAAAAATAAATAGCCAGAGAAGGTACTCATTTGTTTACCCTGTTGTCCTTATTGAGAGGTGTAAAGGAGCTTCTGAGAGGCCATCAGTCTTCAGGTCTTTCCATCTTTCCAGTTGTCCACATTAAAACTTTAAAAGCAAAAGAATAGTTGCAAAACTTACGACACTTCCTTAGCTGTAATGTGCATTAATTTTCGCATGCTCTTCGTCATCAACTTCAGTCAACTGAAAACAGCAGTACAACAGGGCATACTTTAAGGCTAAATAAACTCACTGCCCTGTTCACTCTGTCAGCCTCTCCACCCACAGCTGATCAGACTCAAATGCGCTGGGTTGGAATATTGTAGAAAGTAAATGAGAAACAAACGGTTCCAAACTCTCAAGTCTCTGGAAGGTTTCAAAGTCTGTTTTCTTAACATTACACTAATAGTGCTTTTCCTGCTCACCCCCTTCCCCTCCCCCTTCTCCCCCTCCAGGGAGGCACTCAGCCCAGTAGTTATATAACTATGACTTGACACCACAGCCAAGGTACTGGAGCGCAGGAGCTCAGCTCACTGAACTGTGGGAAGGCGTGCATTCTCCTCCTCTGCACTTGCCAGGGAGGAGTACAGTTAGAGGATAAATAGATGACTTCTTGTTACAGATCAGCTGCACCGAAGTCTGTGGGCTGGCCGGGCCACTCTTTGCTGCCGAAACATTGGTAAGCAGGCCAAGAGAAATCCTGCCCCAGGAACTGAAATAAGTGGCCCCCAGGTACCAAACGAAGCCCCAGCATGAAGAGTCCGTTTTTTTCTTTTCTCCCTCAAGAGACCAGCCTCAAAGGCACTGCTGACTGTAAAGCTGCCCAGGCTGCTTGGGTGTGCAACTTCAAGGGGAGATAGAAGGCCTTCTTAACAGGAATCTTGAAAGCCACAGGCACCCAAGATGCTGAGTTCACTCTTAGCTGGAGTAGCACTGACCTAAGAAGAGAAAAAGATGTGCTCAACTCTCCCCACTAGACCCCAACACAGCCAGCCAAACTGAGTACCCCACATGCCTGAACCCCCATATAACTTCTATGCACTTACGAAGCAGAATAAGATGGGGATGTAAATTTGGCCTACTGAGTTGGAAAGACCCAGGTCAGCTTCTTACAGGTTTTGTGACCTTTGAGAAGTTACTTAAGCCCTCTAAAGTCTCAGTTTCCCCATCCGTAAAATGGGTATGATAATAGAACACATCTAATAAGGTTGTCGTGAGGATGAAATGAGATATGGAATAGAAGGCACTTGAATGATTACATGACCTATGGGAAAAGGCAAAAAAAACCCAGCCTTTATTATAGCACTTTTCCTTTTTTTTCTTATCCCCTCTCTTGCCAGACTGTACAACCCTAGCATGTAGGAACTATATCGGCTTCATCCCAGTATTACTAAGATCAAGCATAGTTCCCAACACACAGTGGACCCTTAATAAGTTTGGTGTGTGTGTGTGTGTGTGTGTGTGTGTGTGTGTGTGTGTGTCAACATGTTGAACTCTGAGGAAACCTGGCCATGCCAGCTTCATTTTGTTTTGTTTTCTTAAATACTTTTTTCATTTTAAGTTATTTGGGGGTCATTAGTGTGACCCCTAATTCTGCTCATCTATCAAGCAATTATTTCTTTTGAGTCATTTAAATGAAAATAAGAATGAAGGATTTCTTGTTTTAAAATAGTTTCTCACATGGAAGATCTTATAAAACTAACTTACTAATTAAACAGTGATGCTGGTTGGAAGCAATTACTCGTGGAGGCCATGCCAGATTCTCTTTAAAAGAACATCTCTGTTCTTGTTACCCTGACAGGTAACGTAACTCACATGTGGGTATTCACAGTCTACACTGTGCTCCCTAGACCAGCCCAATGTTTCCTGGACCTGTCTAAACAACAGCATTAGGAAAGGAGCTTTTTTTCTTATACCCCTGTCTAGCCCTACTTCTGGAGAAGAAAATTCGTTGGTACAGAAAGAGACATGAGAATCTTCTGAAGTTCTCCAGATGGTTCTGATAAGCAGCCAGAGTTGAGATCCACTAGGCTAAATTTTTCCACTCCCAGCATGGTCGTAAAGAAAGAAATTTTTCTCCCTCTATTTTTCTTTAAATGCCCATATTCATCAAGACTCAGCTGAACTCCTTCTCCTCATGTCTCCCCACCAAGCAGACACATTACATGTGCTTCCTTTGAAATACGACTATTATTGCTTCCGAGGGTACTTTTGCGAGATGTATAAACATTTGCTGAAAACCCCCAAGTGCTGTGGAAAACATGTATCCACGTGTTTTTGATGAGAAAGAGAGCTGAAATCTGTCACCACCCTCTGAACTGAGGCAAGCCTCCTTGGTGCATTTGAACCACAAAAATAATTCCTCCTGAGTCTCCATTGACCATTTCACAGTATTTTAGTCAACAGGAAGAAGATTACTGTTCATCAGTTTAAGGCAATTCATGAAGAAGATGTAGAACTGTTTCAAGGTGGTCAGCAGCTCTGTTGGTAGGACTGTCTTGAGAAAAACAATGCACAGTTTTCCCCCTAAAGCAACCACCAATTTAGTCTTTGTAAAAGACATATGGATTACTAAGATTAGCTAACAGATTTATACAATGAATGGTTACAAAATGTATTGGCCTAGTCATCTATCTGTCTATCTCTCATCTATCTATCATCAATCTGTCTGTTTCTACAAAGCACCATTCTCTTTATACAGTTCTGCCACAGTCTCAGTCTCCCGCGGCTTCAGGTATAAGGAGCAGTGAGCAGTCTGGGTTGAAGACAACTTCCGTAGCAGAGTTAGGCTAGTAAAACACAAGCCTATGGTTCACGGAATCTTTTTTTTTCCCCCTTAGGATTTTTTTTTTAATATTTATTTTAATTAGTTTCAAGTATACAATACATTGGTTAGACATCTATATAGTTCGTAAAATGATCCCCCTCCAATTGCTCCCTCCCTCCCCTGACCCTCCACCTAGCCAACATATTCATTCTAATTGCATTCCCTATGCTGTGCTCCCCATCCCCGTGTTCATCCATCAGTTACTAATTTGTACTCCTTTAACCTTTCACCCATTCTCCCAGGCCCCCAAACTCCCCTCGCCTCTGTCCATCACCAAATTGTCCACTACATTTGTGAGTCTGTTTTTGACTAGTTTGTTCTTTTTATTCCTTAGATTCCACATATAAGTGAAATCATATAGTGTTTATCTTTCTCCTTAAATACCTTCTAGGTCTATCAAAGCATTATCTTTTTTCATCCCCTTCCTTTTAGTCTGTGTCTTTTAATCTGAAGTGAGTCTCTTATAGGCAACATGTAGGGGTCTTGTTTTCCTTTTCATTCATCCACACGTTTAGTTGGAGCACTTAATTCTTTTCCATTTGAGGTACTTATCGATAGGAATGTAGTTGTTACCATTCTTTATTCCTGTTTTTGTTACTTGTTTTTTCTTCTCAAAGAATATTTCCTGTAATATGGGCTTGGTGGTGATAAATTCCTTCATCTTATTTTTGTCTGGAAAGCTCTTTATCTGTCCTTCAACTCTAAATGATAACTTTGCTGGATAAATTATTCTTGGTTGTAGATCCTGGATCTTCATCCTGTTGAATATTTTTTGCCAAGCCCTTCTGTCCTGCATTGTTTCTTTTGAGAAATCAGTTGCCTGTCTTATAGGTTTTCCCTTATAAGTAACTATCTGTTTTTCTCTTGCTGCTTTTAATATTCTTTCTTTGCATTTAACCTTTGGCATTTTAATTATGATGTGTCTTGGTGTGGGCCTCTTTGGATCCCTGATATTTAGAATTCTCTGAGCTTCCTGGGGTTTTATGTCCATTTCCTTCACCAGATTAGGGAAGTTTTCCATCATTATTTCTTCAAACAGCTGTTCAACATCTTGATTTTCTTCAGTTACACTAATCAGATGGATATTTGGACCCTTAATAGTGTCCCATATGCTCCTTAAGTTATTTTTATAGTCTTAGCATCTTATCTCTTGCCATTCTGATTGAGTGTCCTTGGCTTTCCCATCCTCTAGATAGGGCATTTGATCCTTTACTTTATTCACTCTGTTTATTCCTTCGTTTATTCCATTTAATATACTTCTCATCTCAGATAATGTGTTCTTCATTTCACAATGGTTCCATTTATAATTTCCATTTCCATTTTTATGTTTTTTTATCTTTGTTGAAGTTCTCACCGAATTTAACCAAAAGTTCATTGAGCATCTTTATAACCAGTGTTTTGAACTCTGCATCTGTTAGATTGCTTGACTCCATTATATCTGGATCTCTGTTCTGTTCTCTCATACTGTTTCTGTTTCTTTGTCTTCCCATTTTGGCTGCCTTTCTGTGTCTGTTTCTATGTACTAAGAAAAGCTCCTAAGTCTCCCGGTCTTATTAGTGTGAATTTGTGAAGTACGTGTCTAGTGGCACAGTCCTGAGAGGGGCTCAGCTACAGGCCAAATTTAGCCCAAGCCTCTACCCCTCCGGGGCAGTCATTAAAATTCAGCAAGCAATTCACAGATGCTGTGCTTATAGTTTCCTCAAAAGGCCACTCCACAAACCAAGGCTGCCTCCAGTGTGAGTCTCAGCAAGGAGCACCTGACTCACTGAGGGTACACCTGGATGTGGCTTGAGTGGGGCTGCAAGTTGGGGGAGGTGGGGTTTCAGGGAATCCTCTGGGCAGAGCACCCTCTGTTATCCAGTCTGATGACCTCACAGCAATGGCGGCACTGTATCCATGCACTGAGAGGGGGTAAGGCTCAACATAGAACAATGGATACCGCTGGCACTTCCGTACAGAGTGAGTCTTGCCTAGGCCCTCACTCTGACAGTATCTCCCTGTAAGTCCCTGGTGCCCCCTGTGCACAGCCAAATCGCACTGATGCTCAGAGCAAGCAGGTCCATTCACAGATGCGGCCCTTTTTAGAGGCTTCTGTTGCTGCCACTGTCACAGCCTCCATCTCACTCAGCCGCTAGAGACCGGATCACCCCACTTCCTCGCCCCATCCTACCTTCTACCATTGCAGGGTGCTTTCTTGGATTTCTCCCTAGTTGTACAACTAGATCCCAGGCGATTTTTCCTTGTTGCTGCTCCTTGTTTCCGTCACAACTTTGATTTGCTTGCCAGACAGATGAATAGAGCCATTATCATCTACGCCATTTTGGGTGCCCCCTCCTGGTTCATGGAATATTATTATACAGAAATGTTGAACAGTCTTGGGCATTTAAATGACCTGTAGGTGAGCGTTTGCTCTGAGCTCCTTTTAGTTGTGTTGGAAGAGGCAATCCCTTCTGGCCAGAAAACTGAAGACAGAAGTAGGTAGTAGCCAGCTGAGGTAGGCTCAGCTTCCCGGTCCTGGGACAGGGTTTGCATCAATTTTTGTATGGGAAAAATCGCATGAGCCCTTATTGTACACAGGAATCAAAATGGCTCATTCTTTCACCAACTAAAGTCCATCTGGGCTTGAAATGAGTCGTTCATTTTCCCTGTCTAAATGTTCTCATCTATAAAATGGGACCAGTTCATTCCTCACAAAGTGTTGGGAGGGGGAATTGATTCATTAATGTTTACAGTCTGCTTTGAACTTGAAAAGGATTCCCTAGAAGATATTATTAAGCCTATATCATTTTTACTTTGAGCTCTGGGGTGTGTCTAAACCTGAAACTCAAGGGAAAGTTCACAGTTCTTTGCACTCCCAGAGGGGAGATAAAATGGAATAAGATTTAATGCAAACTCCCTGGAAATGGCTACCCTTTAACTAGCCAACAGTGTATTCTTAAGGTTCTAAAGGGATCCTGAAACAAAAGGAAGATTAGCCATATTTTATGTGAAGAAGCAGGAAGCAGTTCTTTGAACTGAGAAGGGGTAAGGGTGGTGATGGGTGGTGGGTTTTGTTCCTTGGTCAAGGGAGCCGTTACTTCTCAGAACATTTAGTTTGCAATCTCTCTGCCTTCATTAAGTCCTCAAAGAAGCCAAACAGAGTTTGCCAGGCTGAGAGTTTGCATGTAAGACATTAAAGTATACTCAATATAATTTAATTTCTAGCTCTCCTAATTTATCCTGTTGTCACTCAGCAGAAAAACAGCAAAATACAGACACTTGTCAGCAACCAGGTAATTGGGCTGTGAGATGGGGTGAGGTTTGATGCCAGATCAACGCATAGCAGTGAGTACATTAATGGGCAGCAGCTCTTTGGAGCCAGAGGTGTTTAACCCTTGTGTTTGAAGAGGGAGAAAAAGATGGGTCATTGTGCGTGGGAAAAAAAAAAATCTCAAAAAGCTAATCCTATTAGAGAATCTTCATAAACCAGAAAGATAGCAAGCCTGCACCCAGCTCCTCAGTAAGCCAGATCAAAAATTATTAATCACATGGATCCCTGAGCAATGACCATTCCTACCATATGTAGTTTGGGATAAATGTTTCTTACTGAAGAAACAACTGCCTGTGATATGTATCAATACCAGGCCTGCGCTGTTGCATTAGATTTTTCTTGCCGGAGGCTATGGCTTGAATTTTAAGTCAATTGAGTCCATACAACAGAAGCTCATATTGACTATTGGATTAAACAGCAAGTCAATTTATTTTTCTGTGTTCAATATTCAAAGATGCACGAGAGCAAAGAGATCCTCCAGATGTGCTTTTGTGCAGTGGTGGTGACCCATTCACATTGTTGTGATGCTTTTTAAGCCATTTGAAAGAGCATTTGCTTACCCCTTGCTCAGCAGTTCAATACGCACCTTGACTATCGGCGCTTTACACATTCCCTGTGCTGGTGAGGTTGCTATTTGATTCTGGTTCTCCAAAGTGGCTATGAGACATGAGCACCCGGACTCTGCTGCACTGGGGGCTCTTCAGTGCCTCACCTTTCGGAGTAAATACATACTCTGCTGAGTAAGGGTGTCTAAATGAGGATGTAATCCACCTGGGGGCTGCGGCCCACAATTATGAGGAGATGCAATTCTAATTTCTCTTCCACGAATGATCAAATTCAGGTGGTAGGCCATTTCAGCATCTTAATATTGAGTGGGACTAGGTAAGGTAATACCGTCTTAGAACTAGAAGTGATGAAGTAGGCATTCATTAAATATCTGAACTAAATCAAGCTTAATTTGGATGGAGAAACTGAGGCCCAGAGAGGAAAGGTGATTTGCCTAAGGTCACACAGCCAGTCTGTGCCAAACGGGGCTTCAACCAGGGTCTCCTTATATCTACGCCAGTGAGTTTTCCATATCATGAGGTTTCTCCTTGTGAAGAAGATACACCTGTTTATTAGCTCAGGTGGAAACATATATGTTTTCTTCTGAGCTAATGTTCTGGATTCGTGTTTTTTCCGCTTTTCACTTAACTAATTAGAACACACTTTCCTAGAGTAGACTAAACTGCAAATGCTTCTCTTTGTTTTTGTGTTGTTTTGTTTTCACTACTGTCTTAAAGGGTTGCCAATGTTTTAGACTATGACAACTGCATTTAAGAGTTAACAACATTCATTCATTTTTTTTCACTAAATATTTATTCGGCACCTACTATTAACCAGGTACAATTCTAGGTATTAGGAATATATCAGCAAACATAATAAAATATCTATGCCTTTGAGTTGCTATTATTCCTGCAGGGAGAGGATAGACAATTAGCCACAGATATAAAAAATAAGTAAATTAGCGTTCCCTGGATATCTGTGGGGGATTGGTTCCAGGACCCCTTACCCCCAAATCCACACATGCTCAAACTCCCTTCTATAAACTGGCATAGAATAATGCATGCAGTCGGCCCTCTACTTCCGTGGATTGCCAACAGCAGATCAAAAATACTGGTTTGCCTCTGTGGTTGGTTGAATCTGGAGATGTGAAACCCACAGACACAGAGGGCCGATTGTATAATATAGTGTGTTAGAAAGTGATAAGAGCTAAGGGAAAGAAGAAAAACTAGAACATGTAAGGGGAGGCAAGTTGCAGGATTAAATAGGGTAGGACTCCATAAATCTAGAGACAGTAATTGCACTTACTGATGCAGCATCTAGTGATTGATGCAAATGAAGATTCAAAGACTCTTTACAATAACTCCACTTTCCAAACAAGATCAAGACCCCACACTTTGAGGAACTCACACCTCACCCCTTCCTTTTGCATCCATGGCTCAGTTGCAACCCTTTTGGCTGGGGATCCATGCTCTCCTATTTCAGTTTGGTTTGCTTAATTTACAAGGAGAGAAAAAGCACATTTCAATAAAGCCCTGATGTAAAGTCTTTGATGCTCCTTCCTTTCTTTCTCCCCAGCACTGAGTTCTCAGTCGTGCTCTTAGTTCTTCAGGCCTTCATTGCCCACCAGGCAGCCTTTGGCATCTCCAAAGGCCTGCACCAAGTTGCCCTTTTCTACTTCCCTCCTCCTGAAGACCTTGCTAGGAGATTACCTAGCCATCTGACAGACTAATCCAAGATGAAGGGGAAGTGGCTAATACACTGTAACACGTTCCTCCTGGGTGACATTTGCATTTAAACAATAATAACAATATCAAACTCTTTATCCCTTTTGATGTGGGCCAGGTCCTGTTCTCAGTATTTTATAATACTAACCATTTACTACATTAACCATACGAGAAAGAGACTCTAATTATCCTCATTTTACAGTTAATGAAACCGAGGCACAGAATAACTTGTCCAAACTCACATTGCTTTTAAGTGGTGGAGCTGGGATTCAAATCCCTGTGGTGTAGGCTTATTCAATGCTTAAACCCAGAAATGTAAATAGCATTCAGCTCCCGTGTCAACTCCAGTTGATTGGTGGTGTTTGCTTGAAATATTGTAGTGAGAAAGATTTGGGGCTGTGTTTGATATTAATGGGAAATAATTCTGTGATTGATTAGCAATGTCTGCCATGGATTCAGTGTGGGGTAAGTGATGATGTGATGGTGTCAGTGGTGAGAATGGCTTGACTCAGAGGAGTACTGGAGAGCTGGGCCTCGGGCATGGCCAATGAGTGGGCTGTATAGGGCCTGGTCCCTATTAAATCAGAATGCAAAGTCAGCTCCCTAATTTACCAGCTGAATCTGATTCTTATTCTCTTATTGTGGTTATTTTTTTCCCCACACAAGTGGGAAGTGTGAGGTTGGAAATACAGAGGATGCGCCCTGAAGAGCATCCATGAAACACAACAGAGAAAGTGGGGTGAGGAGATGGGGGCAGCAGCAGGAGAGAGGCTCACCCCTGCAAACTGGCCATGAGTCAGTCCCTTCACCTCAAGCCAGTTGACGATCTCAATATCCTGGTTACTGTCTAAACTCAATTCTAACTGAGCCAGCAAAACAAACACCTTCTGCTTCAACAAAGTTTCAGGTTCCCGTTGAAGTACCAATAAGGACTAAGCCACAGAATCTGAGGTTGCACTAGTTCACACACAGGCATTGCTGATGTCTGCAGATCTGACACCTTTCCTGGCACTTAGGGATGGAGGGGATGGAGTCAAAGGGTAGAAGATGTTGAAGCCCAATGTAGGACTTTTCCCCTGCCACATTGTGTTCCATAATGACCCAGCCGTGAAAGGACAGAGATGCTGCATGAGATAATTCTTCTATGTCAGTGATTTTAAACCTAAAGAGGTTTGATGTCCCATAAGCATATTCATCTTTCCATGTTTATTAAATTAAGCCCTCCATGAATCTGCAACAACATACTGTTCATTAATAGGAAAAGAGACCATCGTTTCCCCCCAGGGAATATGTTGGCTCAGATTGTTCCAAGAGAAGCATAAATGAAGTGTGTGTGTGCGCGTGTGTGTGCGCGTGTGTGCCTGCCCCTTGAGTAAAGGTGATAAAGGAGGGGTGAGGAGCAAAGAGGGAAAGAAGGAAAAGAGGTCTTAGAGCTGAGACCAGAAAAATCCAAGAAGAGTTCTTATCTGAACTAAATCTAAGGGCTCCTGGCGGAGTGCCTAGCGAGATATTAGTTTTTATAAGGAGAAAACGAATATGTAATTGTAGTGTCTCCATAGGAAGAAAATGGCAGATCTGTTCAGGAGAAGCCCCCATGCAAATTTGAAAACAGCTTACATATAGGAAAATCAGTTTTTTTCCTTCTAGCAACATTAACATAGTCAAACAACTGAAGAGAGAATTCTATTAACGAAGTCAGTCCCATCAAGTTAAAGCCTCATAATACTGCCATCGGGGCTCGGTAGGGAATCTAATCATTTGCAGCTTGGACCAGAATAACGTGAAAATCCCATTCGTTTAGAGTCAAGTTACTACTAATGCTGAAGGCAAATCCAGGAAGCCCAATACAAGTGTAGGGAGCTTAAGAGAGAAGGATTGAAAAAGGAAAGAAGTGGGTAAAGATATCCTGGCAGCCGTGTGATTTACTGGTGAGAAAACTTAGAAGTGTGGGGTGTCTTCAACCCCACCAATAACTTGTTTCAGGACAACACACTTTATTCAGAGAATGTTACAGTAATATACTCAAAATATCAGTCACAAAGGAAGTTGAGGAAATGTGTTGAGTAATCATGAATTGATACTACAATTACCCTAAATTTTCAAGTTTCCTGTTAAAGCTAATGGTTGTTTTGTAATAGAATCTAAGGAACATGCTTATAATGTGGGTTCAACAGAGAGAAAGCTTTCATCCTCGATACTTATGCTCTTAAAAATAAGATTACCGTGGGAGGGGGCAGACTAGAACATTTAGAAAGAGACCATAAATGACTTCTGTCCATTTGAAATACTAGTGGAAAATGTGGTATATCTTAGGACTTCAGTGTAAAGTAAGATAAAGGTTGTTAGACACTTGAGTGACCTAGATATGGGTACCTCCATTGAGACTCTGAAATACTACTAAGACTGGCAGCTGGCTGCTCAAGGCAGTATTCAGGCCGGGGAAACAAGAGAGGCATTCTCTTTTCTAGGAGTAAACTCTACCAGTGAAAACAAGAAAACCAACAGCCCTCTGAGGAGGAGCCTTTAGAAAGGCATGTCTGATAGAGGATCCATGAAATAAATTGAGCCTCTGTGATCTTTCTGAGACCTCTCAAGATGAAATCGTTTCTGGTGATGGTTCCTGGATTAAGATTCTCAGATGAAGGCACCACAAAGTGGGCAGCACATTTGAAGATGACTCTTAAGACTGACCTTGACATTAATGGGTAAACACTACACAGACTCATCTGACCCTGATAAAAGCTAATCCATCCAGAGCAGTAACGGGATTAAGTTCCCTGGTATATACAGCAGGAGACTGTCCTATTGGGAATCTCCAGAAGCCATGGCTATGGATGTCAGCCAGATCCTTGAATCTGAGTCAGGCCAAAGGCACATGCTATTATCAAAAGGCCTTCCAGCTGTGTTCCACCTTAGTGGTCTTCACATTGCTGCTAATTACTCCTGACTCATGCCTCCCCAGGTAGCTACACGGTATTTCTTAAGCGGGGTGGGGGGGGGGCGGGGGGAAGGTGTTTTTTTAATGAAGTAGGTATAGCAGTCATCAAATCTTTATTACACATCACACATCCTCAGCACACCCTAAAAAATAAAGAACTCTTGGCCTCTGTACTGGTGAAGGCTCCATATCAAGGTAGAGTGGTTTCAAGTCTGGTTGGGTGGATACTTCTCAGTGGTTCCCAAGTCGAGGCAGACCTGGCCTTCCATGAGTCTATATGTGCTTATAAATTCTGTGGCCCGAAGTTGGCCTTGTTGGCCTTTTATTTAACTACATTTGCTTCTTCATGGCCAGCTTTGAAACGTTTGTTAGCAATGGCATTTTTCCTTCAGCATACAGAGGCGGTGGGTAGGACTGCAGCCATTCTCGCCCCTGCCCTCTATAGTCCACCCCGAGGTGCCTCCGTGACCTTGGGGATCTGCAGAACACTGTTTGAGATCCTCTAGCAGGATAGAAAAGCCGACAACCTTAGTCCCTGAGCTTGTCTTGACTCTGCTGCCACTGTGTAACCTTCATCAAGTTATTTTATCTTTCTGAGTCCGATTTCTGTCTCCAAGACAGATCATTCTTACTCTTTTCCAAAAATATTATTTCATCCTCTTGATTCCTGCCCCTCTTTTGTAACCAAGTCTTAAAAGGTACCCAGAGTATTATTTAATGGACTTCAAAGTCAATCCGTATTGGTAGAGTAGACACAATTATTGTAGCTGTTTAAATTTATGAATATGATAACTCAATTGTGGTTATGTAAGAGAATATTTCTATTCTTAGGAAACACATAGCGAAGTATTTAGGGCTATAGGACCTGCTGTATATACCTTATCCTCAAACCGTTAAGAAAACAAATTATGTATATCCATATAGAAAGAAGGAGGGAGAGAGAAAACAATTGTTTTAAGTAAATCAGTATGAATAATAAAGCCAACAATGAGTGAATGAAGAATATCATTTTTTAGGCCAAAATTCACCATAGCTGTGTAAAGCCAAGAGCCCACCCGAAAGCCTCTGGCTCCCTGTGCTGCAGCTTTCATTGACTTGTCAAGATGGATCAAGGCTTCATCCACACACCCCCAAACTTTAAATGCAAATGAGCTGTCAAGAGAGATTTTCGGAGAGAAATAAAGAACCTCTTCCTTAGAGGCCAGGAGAGTCTGGGTCTCCCATTTGAGTCAAAGAAAGCAAAATGGAACTTGCAACCCAAAAAATGTAATGATTCACCCCATGGTAATAAAGCAGCCCTGAAAAACTCCCCAGAGGGATTAATCTTAATCGGCAATTAAGATAAAGCGAGGGCACATGCTAATCCAGGGCTTAATCGGAGACATTTTAATGTGCTGCTGTGCTGTGGATATAAGACTGGGATTTCACTGATTGAGCCTGAATGTGGGCTTGAGGAGGAGGTCCCACAGTGTACGGATGGCTTGCACATCTAGCAGCAAAATGAGCCTTGCAAGAGTGCTGGGCCATCTTGGCTGGCACAAACACTGCATGTGGCTCACCCCTCTATTAAGGTTCCCAGGTAAATGAAAGCCCCCTGTCTTTCCTGCAATGCAACAGAAGCAAAAAAGGGAAAGCAAGTTCCTAATAAGACGTATGGGACACTTCCTGCCTCACCAGTCTATTCTGAAAGCCCCGGTTTATGAGATGATCAACTAAGGGCAAGGACCAATGTACAAATTGTGAGGAAAAGCAAAATATAAATATGAAAAAAAATTTAAAACAGTTTTCAAAGAAGTTAAAGCTAGTATCATTGCTGTGTTGTTGTTTTTTTTCCTTAGAATTTCCTTTTCCGTGTATTTCTAAATCCAAATACTCATATGATATATTTTGTAATTGTAAATTCCCGGTGACCATGGTGTAGTACCCTAGCTTAGCCAGAGAATCCAGCAACCTACTCTTCAGCTGGTTTGGTCTTCAGCCATATCATTGTTAAGTCCCACCTTTGCAACCATGATTTGAAGATTTGATGCTCACATTAGCCCTGAAATATGACTGGGAGCATGTGTGCAGACTTCCCCATGTGCCCACTAGTTCACATTGTAGAGCAGGCACTGAGCCTTCTCTCGATGCAAGAAAATAAATAAGACAAAGTTGAAACTGCACAAGAGGGCAGCTCAGTGATGATCAATAGCCACCTTTTAAATCAGTAGGTCTCTTATGAGCACCAGCCAAGTGAAAGGCCTCGTGCAGGACTCTGTGATGCACATGAAGAGGTGTGAGGGATGGCCACTTCCAAGCAAGAGCTTTGCCTTCTTGAAAGGAGTACAATATACAAGTGAAATGGTAACCGAAGCTTCTTGACAGAGTCTGAGAAGCACCAATGCATGGCCCAGATAGAAAGAGTTCTCTCTGATCTAAATGGAGCAAGAGATTTCTTTTACCTGGGTGTTCAGAGAAGACTTCCTAGAGGAGGCATGTTTGAGTAATCCAGGAGAGAGAAGGTAAGGAGGCATTTGAGATGGGAAAATAACCTGAATTCAGAGCCTGGTAAGTGGCACATGGAATTGGAGGGGGAAGGAGAGGTCAGATATAGTAGAAAAGAAGGCAGAAAGAAAAGGGTCAGAATCAGTGTATGGAGGAACCTGTCCTCTCATACACTGCAGATAAGGTTTCCAGATTTAGAAAGAAAAAAAAAGATAAAAGAAAAATAACAGGACACCTCGTTAGTTTTGAATTTCAGGTAAACAAAGGATAATGTTTAATATAAATATGTCCCAAATATTGCATCGGACATGCTTTTTTTTAAAAAAAATATTAATTGTTTATCTGAAATTCAAATGTAACTTGGTATCCTGTCTTTTATCTGACAACCCTAAATGTGGGACTCTGAAGGTTTTAGAGTGCAAGAGTCCCATGAAGAGAAATGTCTTTCAAAAAGAAATCTGAGAATCAAATAGTGAAACTGCATTCATCTAATGCTTTCCTTTATAGGAATATTTCAGTGGCAGTCTCATGCCCCATCTAAGGGGTTCCCTGTAGCTGAAATGCATGAATTATATCAGGAGTCCCTAACCCCCAGGCCAAGGACCAGTAAGCTCCTGGCCTGTTAGGAACAGGGCCGCACAGCAGGAGGCGAGCAGCGGGCAGCCTAGCAAGAGAAGCTTCATCTTTATGTGCAGTCGCTCCCCAGCACCAGCATCCCTGCCTCAGCTCCACCTCAGATCATCAGGCATTAGATTCTCATAGGAGCACCGGTCCCTGGTACCAAAATGGTTGAGGACTGCTGAATTACGTGGTTGTAAGGCATGAGCTTAACATGAACCCTGAATTCCACAGTGTCACCAATGAATCAGTTTTCTCTAGGAAAGCTGATTAACGTGGAGCTGAATTCAGCTTTGAAAACATTTCTTACAAACCCCTGACTCCTAGGCTTTTTACCCCTGCCTATGTTTGCTGGACAGTTAAGAAACACAAAGAGAGATCAGACATAATAGGCATGACATAAAAAAGCATAATAGGAAAATAATGCCGGGCCACTATAATTTTCGTGAAAATCTTTTTTCTCCAAGAAAATAAGTAATGTATTTTTTTTTTGAACATTTGTAGTTTTCAGAATTTAAACGGGCAGCCTTCAGAAACAAAAAGCCCTTTAACGAAGGTGTAAATTGTGCCTTTTAAAATGACTTTTCTTCCCTACCCTGGTACCCACAGTAATGAACGCTCCTACCCAATCAAAATAGGAAAACAAAATTGGAGCTGTGTCAGCATCTTGGCTGCAAATAAAACTCAAAACAGGTTATAGCACATGCTAGGAATACAAAATAAGGTTAGAAATAATGCTTCAGCTGTGAGTTCTTCAGGCTGTGGAAATAATAGAGCATAATTTAGTAGAGGGGGAACTAGGGAATCAGCATACACAGGAAAAATGAAAGAAGCAAGAAAAATGCAAGGGGTAAGAAACAGGGTAGGAAGAAATTGGAGGAAGATACTGGGTGGCTAATCATTAGAGGAGAAGAAAGGCCCAGCCTGGTCAGAGAAGGTCCAGGAGCTTAGCGGCCAGATTGGTTAAGTTTTATATAAATTACTCATACAGCGTTTCGAAAGTTATTCCAAATGGACCTTGGACTTCAGTGAGGCAAGCCCACAACTTTCAGGTTTGTAACATCAGTATCTGACTCCCAACAAGACCAAAAAGAAGGAATCCACTTTTCTTACCTGGTAACCTGAACATTCAAGGACTGTTTAGTTTATTAATCTAAGATTATCCTATGACCCTTAACCAAATTTGTAGAGCCACTCTGTATTTATCTTGGTCTACAGATTCAGACGGCAAAATAGATTTTTTTCCTTTTTTTTTTTTTGCAACTTCATCAAAATATCACTAGTCCAGATTCCCCCCACCCCTACTGTCACCCCATCAGAGCACCTGACCCTGGTGAATAAGAGAGACAAAAATAGTTAACAAGTTTTCTGCTTCGTATTGTACTTGCAAGAGGCTTATCAAGATAGTTATCTTAAATAGCAGTTTGCACATTTGCTTTCATTCTAACTCAATTAAAGAGTATTTTTCTTAACAAAGATTGATCATGAAAGTTAATTTCCCTTTGTACTTTACTTCCTGGTGCTAACAGTCAAGAACCTGTTATTAAGGAAAAGGGGCAGCCTTCCTCTACTCTCCTTTCACACCAGGAAAAAGAATTCGAAAAATGTGATCTCTACCACCTACCAATCTTGAATAGGGGATCAGCTGCCTGATTATGATGATGACTGAAGTTTCGCGGGCTATGTTCACTGTTCACATTTTAGAAATAACTACACATGCAATGAAAATTTGTTCGAGATGGGATATGAAAACGTGCTGATTAAAACTCCCCTGAATGTACTACAGCCTCCACTCTGTATCCTCTCTTGAAATAATCATTCTATGAGAAGACACATTTCTCACCTTTAATAATTCATTGCCAAAGTCAGCTCCTCTCTCCCACCTGGTCAGTCCTTTCTCATTGTCTGCATGTGATGAGTTCATTAGAAAGAATAAAAATCCATTTTATCAGGCCAGACTTCTACCTTCGTCTGTTAGTGCACCTGCTCTTAATTTTACCACTCATTTATGATTTGGATGTGAGATGGGGTTTATGTTTGGGCCTCGTGTTTGGTTTATCCCACACTTATGCTTTTCCATATTAATTTCTTTTTTAAATGAGGTCGTTTGTGGTTAGCCGTAGGGGCAATTATTTTATACTTTCAAAAATAATAAGGGGCTAGAAAATAAAAACGGGAAGGTTAGTGGAGATCCGACCAGTGATTTGGAGGGAAATCAATAACCATTCAGAGTTTTCCCTACCCCACGTGAGAAAGAGATGTTCAGCCAGCCCTCTACTTACACCTGGGCAAACCTGCATCCTTTCAGGTATTTTCACAGGCTCTTGGTGGGATTGGTCATTTCCTGATTGACCTTATGGTCACGTCATGATCTTGCAGTGCACATCTTTCGGTTCATCATTACCCATGCAGCGCCCAGCAAGTTTCTGACGTCTGAAGCCACTTGACGAGCTTATCTGGGTCTTCAAAACAGTGTGCTCAACCATCGGGCAACAGAAGAGAGGCAAAGTCTTATTAAGTAGAGAGTGCAGGAGGTAGGTGTAGATGCAGAGATGGGGTATAAGAAAACAAACAAAACATAGATGGAATTTACTGTTGACTCTTCTAATCTGACTTTACTTCCACAAGGAGACCTCGACACATGCGTGGTTCAGATCCCTTCACCGCATACACCACCCCGTGTTGAATACTAACTGCGTGTCAGGCACCTGTGCTAGGCATGGGGGATACAGTGATGAATGAGATACGGTCTTACCTTTAAAGGAACTGACAGCCAGATGAGACGAGTCATGTATGTGGACCTTCTACCATGGAAAGCTTGAGTAAGAATGGAGGCTACAGAAGCCAAAGTGAGAATGACTGACTCAGGGGTTCATGAAAATTTTCACAAGAGATCTGATGATTAAGCTGGGCTTTTGCAGGATGGGGTGGCATTTTCAAGTTCAGAAGGAAGTTGAGGAAAGAGCATTCAAGGCAGAGAGGAGAGAACATGCAAAGGCAAGAAGTGATAAAATGATCCAGAATATCTGGGGTACAGTGAGAAGTTCGAATGAGAGCTGAATGAGAGTGGAAGAGGAGAGTTTGGGGTTCAGCGGCACTCAGCGCACCCTTCCCAGGAGGCTTCAAAGCCAATAGCTCTAGTTCCAACAAATAACTCTTCTAGTGGTCCGTAGTGTGAAATAGCACAAGGTACTTAAACAGAGGGCCTCCAAAATGTTATGTGTAAAATGGATTTTAGAATCCTAGCCTTGCAGACATGCTAAAACGAACCAAGGAAATGACATATCTAAAGTACCTGCTGGAGTCCCCCAAATATGCCAGTTATCATTATTCGTCTTTGTGTACGTCCTTACCATGAATCACAAACTCAAAAGGCCAGTGGTCCAGAAGGTAACATAAAGATATCAAGAAAGCCTTGTCTAAAGTGCTTAATAGCATCTGTCGTTCACCTCAGTTGAGAAGGAACATATACCCTACCTGAAACAGGCCCCATACAGGAAGGAGGCCTTGCACAATCACATCTTCTAATATTCCAAGAAAAGTTGCAAGTACAGATTTCTAAGTAAAATTTCTTGATTTTTCAATGTTGGCTACTAATCCAAATTTAAAACACGGTACAAGCAAAACAGTACATGTCTATGGGCCATACACCAGCCGTGGGCTGCCAGGATGTGGCCTCCGATCTCTGTCTCCTCTCTCCCACTACATTGCAGGCTCTTCCAGGGCCAGGGCTGTGGTTGCTAGTGATTCGTATCAGGGCTGGCTCATGGCGGATTCATGGTTGGAGGGCACTGACTTTAGCCACATACAGACATCGGCACCAGGGGTGAGGACAAGCCAGCCAACAAGTGAGGTGTTCAAAAGTGCAGAATTCAAAGAGTGACCCAGCGCCACTGCACAAGCCCAGGAATGAAAACTTTTAAAACTTGGCCCCAGCAAGAAGCTCCTGGGAGAGGAGCAGATCCTTGGGGGGAAAAAATGTTCAGTCTGTGAAGGGCAAAGTTTGGCAATCTATTAAACAGCAAGTTACAATAGGCGAGTGCGGAGATCACAGAGGCTGGGATTAATGTACACACATCTATACAGGGAACTTTGATGCTTTCAAATGCCTGCTCGCCATCTGAAAATCAGGCAGCAGGCATCGCCTACATATTTCACAGCAGTCTACCTGTCTGGGTGTTTGGGCTTGACAGCAGGAAGCTCTTTGAAACGAGGCTGAGGCATTTCAAACACTTTTGCTTGTTGAATATCCAGTTTGTATATTCTGCTGATGCCTTTTTGAAAAATCTTTATTTTATTTTTTACTAATTTTGGAATCGCTTATGAAGTCAGAAGTCTGCAAAAGAGCAAATTACAAAGCTAAGATGCCTTTTGACAATCTCAAGTCAATAATCAAATACACAGACTCACATGCTCACATGCAATCTCGCGGTAATGAGGAAGGAAAGAAGTTTTACTCACAGATCAGAACTATTTTCAACAACAGTCTAGTAATAAGTGCCACATGTTTGAACCATTTGACTCCTGCCCAGTTAATTTTATAATGGTGTAGGGAGGTATGTTTACAGCTTTCTATGAGTAATAAATAATTTAAAAGCCATTCATTAAACTCTTCTAAATTATAGACACTGCAGGCAAATTCCTTTTTTTACAAAGGAAAGGATGACCTGAAAATTGGTCCCTTGCCTCCTGACTGCTTCCCTTTGATTCTCTTTTTCTTATTCTTCTTACTAGTTAAGAGAGTAAAATACTAATATCACAGGGTTTATACCACCATGATACAGGTAAAAATGAAGCTGGGCCACATTGGCCTGGTGAAATTGTGGGAGGAATTCTGAAGACCTTAAATTTTATTCCAAGGTAGACAAATGTCTTGTTCCTTTTTCTCTGCTTGTTTTTAAAAGGAGGTGCCAAGGCCCTGACCGTGAGGAGGGGAGTGGAGATTTGCATAAGAGAGGTTCTGTGACTCAGGTTTTCAAAGCTGCTGCATAGAAGGCAAAAAATATCCTCATTCACACTATAATGAAGGTGTGGTAGCTTGGCTATCTCTTCTGACACCACATCGCAAGGCCTTGATGGTCGGGTGTGGGAATATTACACAAGACCTAACCAAGCTAGAGAGGATTAGTTATAATTTCATTCAAAAACTGTAAGTAGAAGAAAAGATTGTCAGTACCCTAAGGCGATACTTAGGAACTGGTAGAAATAGGTATGGTAGTTTTGAAAATGACAGTAAGACCATGATTCGGAATTGATCTCATGTACTCTTGGGCCAGACTCAGTGAGCAGACACGGAACTTATTTTCCTTTGGTTTGGTGGGGGTCTTGGGAGCAGGGAGTACTAGTTCAGCCCAGAGATATAAAAAATAAGAAACCAAACTGTCGACTTGGGCCAGAGTTTTCCCGTTTCACAAATGCCTGTGTTAGCCAGAGAGAGAGGAATTAGAGATGTGCCTTGGATTCTATGGCCTTCCCAATAAAAAGTCACTGCTCTCTCTAAGATAGGCATTTCTGATTCTCACTGCTTTGTCACCCATATTGAAATTCAGTACCAACATTCTCATCCAAATGGAATCAAGGTAACTCAAGATGCCATCTTTTGTGGCAACCATCTCTAGGCTAGCCTTCTTTCACTGAGGCGAGCCACGGAGAGGGCACCCTCTCGGGTTCCACAGGAGCCATCTCCAGCTACACGATGAACACGATTTTTTAAGATGTCCTTTTTGGTGTCTTAAATGACAAGGCACTTTAAGCATAACATGATAAAGGGGCACGATCATAAAGTAATGTGGATAGAAAGGAGAGCGTTTCGTGTAATCAGGAGTGTCAAGGCAGAGCTTTATCAATGAGTGGAATTTCCTGTAAGTAGAAAGATAAATGAATTAGTAACTCAGAGTAATTTTAAAAAAAATACATATCCAGATGAAAGCTTGGATAAGTTTGATCCCTTTTAGCCAATGAAGTATGATCTCTAATTAGGTTTCCATGCAGACGGTGCCGGCTTGGAGTACATTCTGAATCTAGTTGACCTTTTCAGCTGGAGAAGCCAAATGATTTCCATTCAATGCTCTTTAATTCTGAAGGAATTTCTAATTTGTTGCCAGAGATAAAAACTTACCAAACAGGAAAAAAAAATATTTTTAAATAGTCCTGAGTCCCATTTATAGAATATTAAAATTTTAGAGCTAAAAGAACCCCTAAGAGACCATCTTATTCAGTCCCTTTATTTTACTGACACTAAAACTGAAGAACAGAAAAAAAAATCAAAAATCGAAGACTGGCCCAAGGTCACTGAGGGATTTTGGACCCAGGACTAGAACCCACACCTCCTACTTTATCCCCCAGACACCCTGTGTGCCTAGTTTCTCATCTGCCTGCCGGGCTTTTCGAAGTCTTCCATATGTTGCTGAATCAAAGGTCCCTCACTGAACTCCAGCATCAGGCTTGTTTAGGGAAACTTCCACGGGCCAACACCTACCCTCTTGCCTTTCTTAATTTCTTTTGGAAATTCTCTATTCTCTCACCTTATTAATGTTAAAACAAAACGGGTTCTTTTATTGCCACAGGCAGCAGGAAAGTGAACTTTTTGATGGAGGAACGTGTCTTCCCTAGTGAGAGCAAGTAAATTAGTTCTGAGGTACTCTCACTCACTGTAACTGTAATGAGAGAGACACAGCCCTCCTTCATTAATGAGATGCCAATCACAAAGGGAGCAGCCTCAGAGAGCCTTTGGGGAGGGGGAGACCAGAGGGAGAGCGGTGATTGGCACTGTAGTGAGAAGGTAAGAAGCAGAAAAGCCTCCAGAGGTGGGAAACACACGTGGATGATCTAGAATTGGAGGGGCAGGTCCACTGGGAGCTTGCAGTGCTCCTGAATGGGCAAGTCAGTGTCATTTATGGAAGTACCTTTGAAACTGAGCAGGAGAATTGGGGAGCGACCGTCTGGCACATTTTCCCACACATGCTTCCTGAGGCAAGTTTGTGATCATGCTAAGTGCGTCCCACATGGGGATCCATATGATTGGTGACAGTTGGGGTTGGTTAACAGCTGGGCTTGGAGAGTTGGAAGCAGCATATCTTGTCTTTCCTCTGTCTTAGAACTTGTTAAGAGTTTAACATCCTGTGTGTGTAACCTCCTAAACTTTGAAAAGGAAGCTTTCTAACAGAAAGTTAAGGAGAAGGAGTTTGATGCTGAGGATGTCTCATCCTTGCATGAAATAAGTTCCCTGGTAGGAGACCTGGGACTTAAATTTTCCCAAGGACCAATTAACCCAGGGCAGTGGAAACATCAAAGTCATATTTGTACAGCTCTTACTATCAAAAATGGTTTGAGAGTAAGTCCTGCCCCTGGCAACCTGGTGCTGTCTTTCCCCCTTAGCTTCCCAGAACAGCTTTTACCACATTGTTGAGAAAGTTTGGAGAAAATGTCTGTGCAAGTCTCCTAGCTCAGTTTTCAACATCTGCTGCCTGCCTTTGTTTTGGTAGGTCAGCTAAATTTTGTGCCTTTTGGAAATGAATAGAACTTCTATTTGGAATTAAATGCCGTCTTTTTCTCCAGTTGTTTTTTCACTAAAACATTTATTTTTTTATGAATATGAGTCTATATCAAGGTTAAGAGACTTTCAGCACTCAAAACAACTTAATAAAATGTCCGAGCACACAATTAGGCATGCTTGTGTCCTTCAAGAATCAGGTAGCAAAAGTTCTAATTGGCAAAGCAGCATCTTGACTGTCATTTTCTAAACCTATTAGACCATGTCTAACAGAGAATGAGGAGAAGCAGTAGGAGTTTACAAAATACGAAGAGTGCCCTTTTTGGAGACATAATTTTTTGGTAGCAGTTAGATAGGTGGTATTGAACTTGTACATGTTACAAAATATAGCTACAAAGTCACAGTTGCTTCAAGCAAAATGACGTTCATTAAGATATGTGTAGGCTCACCTATTCATAGTAATGAGAGTAAATATGTGCTAGTGACCCGGAGACACTCCTTAATTGTGTGTGTGTTTGTTACACATTTCCTAAAAGATACACAATCAGCCACAAGTGCAGTAACATGTCCTCTTTTCTCTGAATTCTTGGTGATTTTTCTCCGTGGATCGGGTAAGCCCTAAGCATGTCGTTTAGTGGAAAGACAAAACATCTGTCTTCAGTTATTCAAGCCTGATACCATGACCTCCACATCTGGCTGCTTTGGGTTTACCACCATTAAAATTTAAGAAGACTCGGAATTTTTTTAATAAATCCAGACCAGAGCACCTCCAGGAGATTTTAGTGTGTATGGAATCCTCTCGTTTAGTTTAGCTCTTTGGAAAATCTGATGATCAGACTCATCTAGGAATTTCATTCTTTACTGAAGACCAAAAAAAGGAATCACCATGGAAAATAAAAATTCATAAAGCCAATTGTGTGTTATTTGTGACGTTTTGTTTCTGCTAGAGACCTGTTTTACAAAAAGTTGGTTGGGAAAGCTTCTTTGCGTATTTTTTCCCCTTAACTTTTAGACACCTGGGTTTTTAAAGATAAAATTCTTGCTGATGTTTTGGATTAATTTGTTTTCAAAAGTGCCCAAGAACTTGACTTATAAGGACTAGATGTTTTTACTTCGTTACAACCACTGTGGTTTGCAAGAAGGGGGAAACTCAGCTTGTGATTGGCTTGCGTGTAGTAGAGTCACTTCCTCCTGGTTTTTAGGAGCATGTGAAACTAAACAAGCACAAGTGTGCCACCTGACTTTTTAAAAAAATAATTTCGTCAACTTGGTCAGATCAAACTTCTTATATAATGATTTGAATTTAATGAGAGGAATAGGTAAATGGTTAAGGGAGAAGGACAGAAGTCTACCCCAAAAATGGTTCATAGGAAGATGAGAGAATTTCAGTTTTACTAGCTCAAGCATATTATAGAATAGGTATTCCTACAAGCTGATAAACGAGCCTTTTTTTTTTTTTTTTTCCAGAGAATAGAAGCAGTATTCTGGGCAAGAGCTTAAAAGCAGAGAAGGCCTAAGACAGAACATTATCTTTTTAAAATATTGTAAGAGAGGTTTGCCTAGCACTTTCTTAACTAGTACTGCTTATGAACTGGCTCTTCCACACATTTACCATAAATAATTAATGTTTGTAATGCTGACCCTAAGGCACTACAGGATCCCAAAATGCCTTTTGAATCATCAAAGAATGATTCATTGCGTTCTGGGTGGTTTTCTTGTTGAGTGTATTTTATCGTATACTAATCCCTTTGAAAATTGGTAACACACCTATGACGATTACCAGAGCTTTGCAATCAAGAGCACGCAGCCACAAATGCGAGAGAGAAGTTTCTTTGGAGTACAGGCCGATTGCCACCCCCATATCCTCCATCCCCCTGCCTCAGAAGAGGTGATTCTGCCCTGGGAATCTGCAGAAATTGCTCTCTGTGAAGGTTTCCATTTAACTGCTCAGACTTCTGCCTTTTCTTCTCAGTTTGCTATCTGGAGCACACACATAAACAGAATTCCATATTCCCACCCCTCCCTGTGCCCAAAAGGAGAAGGGCCAGAAACTTGAGGCAGTGTTAATTAGGTGTTGGACCATATGAAAATTCTGATATTTGACCACTTTCTATTTTACAAAAGCAGCAGTGTCATATGACCAATTTCAGTAATTACAAATATCAGGTGCCTGTGTGTATCTGTGTGTGTGCGTGTGTGTGTGCGCGCGCGCGCGTGTATGTGTGAGCGTACATGTTTGTGTAGATATACATCTATCATTCAGTTACTCGGAAGGCTCGGATAACAAAGAACAAAGCTCCACCAGACCACACAATCTGCTGCCCCCTGGTTTGTTAAGCAAATGATTTGCCTTCTGTCTTACTCTTTAGCCATTCCAGGAACGGAACCCCAGCATGTCACAGAACTGCTATGTATTAGGAGAAAATGGCCTTCCTGTTTCTTGGTATGCTCTGTTTATATTTTAATACTGTTTACGGATGGAATATTCTATAAATATTCATACAGTGCCTGTACAAAGGAAAGGCTCCGAAGAGCTCTTTATTAACAAGCTCCCTCAAGTAAGGGTAACTTTGGGAGAGAGAGCTTTAATCCGTCCTCGCGAAGGTCTCACACAAAAACTGCACTACCCTCTTTACACAAAATGTTGGGGTGACCTGGGATTTACCAGCTAAATTCACAGCTAAAAGTGTCAGCTAATGAATTATTCCAAGTAAATTAACAGACCCAGGGAATCCTTTTTCAGTCTCATACCAATGTTCCCTTCATTAGCGAATATTCTTACTGTAAGAGACAAATCAGCTGGGTGCCCAGAGAATGTTCTGCTCACATTCAGCCCCTCCACAGTTCCCCCACCCCAGTAAATTTTGAATTTTATTTTAGCACCAATGTTCAATTGACATTCGTTAGAAGAGTGTTTCACTCTTCCAGAGGAAGGCTTGGAACATTAGAAATTTTTTTTTTTTTTTTTTTTTAAGGTCAGAGAGAATTCGTATTGAAGCAAATTGAAACATTTTTTTTAGAAACACGCAGATTTGTTTTTGTGCTTCGAATTTAAAACTATACAAAAAAACTGTCCAAGGTTGTACATTAAAAAATTTTAAATGCTGAGTTATTGAGTGAGTAGCAATCCAAAATATCATCAGACCGATCTTTGTGCCAAAGAAATTAAAGTAAAAATAACAAATTATTTGGTATCTCAATGGTGGTGGGAGGTGGAATAAGATATCAAATGATAATTTTCCCCCTTTGTATCAAAGTTGGTAAAATATTCCTTTCTGTTCAATCAGGCTGGCTTAACTGGCAAGATAGTATTTGGAAAAAGACTAGATAAAACGAAGAATGAAACTGGCAGCTGCTGGGGTCCACAGAGCACCATTTGGCATGCACTTCTTTGAGGACTACCCAGAAGTGGTTAATCAGAGAGTAGGGACGATGTCAGGTTACATTAGAGGCAGATTTCCCTATGTTTATGGGCAAATCTGAGCCGGCCAGTCTCTCAGGTCTGGAGCTGCGGTTGCACGCAAAATGTGATCCTAAAAATGAAATGTCAGTATTTAATCCTTCCAGCGACTCAGCTTCCTCATTATTCCCTTGTGGGAATTGTGGTTGCTACTAACCCAAAACCGTCCCTCCTCCCCTCTGTTTGATGATGTATTGCCAGAGATGAGCCCACCACTCCCCTCAGCCTGGACCCTAATGGAGGGTCCTATAATGAGGATTCAGTTAGTCTCAAGAGAAAATCCAGCAGCAAGAAGTTTTAAGCCTTGAAATACATAACACTGTGTATATATTTATGTGTGATGTGATGTGCACCCTCAGACGTGGTCTGGGCTGGCCTCTGTGTATCAGGACTCTCAGTGTGTTCTCTTGGGCCCTCCTCGGGGAATATTTCTTAGCAGAGCACATTTTTGTTACATGAGGCCATAGCTACATGTGGCCACTGAATCAGCCATTTTGACGTCAGTTAGTTCTTTCCAGTTGTCCTAATGACTGTTCATTGAGCATCTGATTGGATTAGGATAGGTTGATGCAGATCATCTGAATCAAGGTGTAGAAGGGGCGGCGGGGGGGAGGCATTAAAGAATGATTTCAGCCTCTTCTCAGCTACCAGCTTTCTACATGTCATTCAAATCTCTGACCTCTCTGAACTTTGGTTTCTTGGTCTGCAAAATGATAATCTGTCTAACCTCTCCTATCGATCTTTCAGGGTTTTTGGGAAGATTAGATGAGTTGGTGGATGTGAAAGTTCTTTAATTCATTTCGTTATCTGCCTGAATTTTATAGAATTATTTGGCAAAGTGCTGCAGGAGATAATTTCATGATAGCTTTACGGGGAACTTCTATGCCGGTCAGAAAACATCCTTTTATTATGCGCAAATGGAAGCAAGAAAACGAGAGAGTCAACTAGATCATTTGGACCCACCTGATCATCACTACTTTAAAGATGAGCAGAAAATAGTTGAGAGAGTCGTGGCAGCTTCTTTGTATTAACTGTTACTAAAGAAATGAAAAGGAAAAGTCCCACTCCCCGATTGTATTTAGAAAACAGAAAAGCCTAAAGCGTTAGAACAAGTTGTAGTGAATGGACAGGATGTCCTGGAATGACACTCTAGGTGTAAATAAATCACTGCAACCGATGGCATCCACCCAAGAGTTTTGAAGGAACTCAAGGGTGAAATTGTGGAACTGCTGGCCAAAATGTGTAACTTGTTACAAATAGGTACTGTGCTCCAGGCCTGGCAAATTGCCACCGCAACTCTGAAAGAAGAGAAGTGCAAATAGGTGAGTCTCACTTTTATACCTGGCAAGCTGCTAGAAGCTGAGTGGATAGTGTCACTGAATATGTGCTTATCATTGCACAAAGCATTTATTGAACATTCACCATACCCCAGGTACTGTGCTAGAAGATAGAGATGAACATATGGAAGTGTCTAGGAGGCAGTTTGAAAAGGGGGTCTGAAAACTTCAGTGCTGCAAATATAGATTTAGGAAGTCATTGGCATATAGGTGAGAGAAATAGCTTTCATCTGGAGCACTAACTCCTATCAGTTGGCAGAGCCTTCTTGGAGCACAGTGTACACTAGGACTAGACTGTTTTGAAAGAAGAAATAAAAGCCACTAGTAATGTCTGCCTAGGGCAGTACCATGCTCTGAAGTTGTCATCTCCATATATATAGATGAATGTTCGAATTGTGAGGGTGGCTGTGATAACCCAGGGAAAGTGTGAAAAGGGAGAAGGGAAGAGGTTGGAAAGCAGACTCCTACACAAAGCAAGTATTTAAGGAATGAAGAAAAAAAAAAACACAGCAAAGGAAGCTGAAACAGATCATCATTTATTCATCTGTTCATTTATTCAACAAATAAATATCGAGCGATTTCTCTGGGCCTGGCACTGTTTTACATGCTAGAGTCACATCTAGGAAGCAGACAAAACTCTTTTGCAGTTGTTCCAAAATAAACAAGAAAAATGTCAGGTAGTAGTGAACACTCAGAATCAGAAGAGAGTGGTGCGGTGGAGATGGATTTAATGGGTACTTTCGCAAAATTGGTCAGCTCCTGGAAGAGCTGAGATCTGAATAACAGGACTCCGCCAGCTATGCAAAAAACTAGGTGAAGAGTGTTCCAAGTAGACAACTAGTGCAAAGGCCCTGAGGCAGAAGACATGGCAGAAACTGTTTTGCCCTGCAGTTTGTCTGTGTAAGGTGGCAGCTTGAGAGGAAGGCAGTGCCGAAGAGGAGGTTTCTTGATGCTGGCTGTTTAGAATAGGGAGATTCGGTACTGGTTAAAGAAAAGGAGAACATGAAAGGGAAACATTGAAAGTACAGGAGACAGAAAAGATGTTAAGTGGTGCTGAGAAGCACATTCATCTTGGAGAAGAAGCATAGACGGTAAGAGCGGGGACAGGTAGAGAATCCAGAACAGCATTTCCCAACCATTTTTAAACTCGTGAATTCATTTGTTAGTAATATATATTATTTGGAAAATTTTTTAAATCATTTGATCACATTACATGCAAAATAAAGTAATTTAATGTTTTAAAATATGTGTTATTTTAGATCAGTACATAGTAAAGATTTTATTACAAAATAATTGAATACAATATTTACTAATATTCATAGATTATAATAATAAATTCTGAATGCATGCCATCTAACAAGTAATGCACATGATTTATTTTAATTGTGTAAGAAATAACAATTTATAAAACATACATTAATATGACATCTAATGATGTGCTTAGTTTAGAAACCAAATAAATATTAAATGGTGGCTTGAAATTTAACCATGTATCATAGAATCAAATATAGATAAAAACAGATAAAATCTGTTCTCATAAGAAATTTTAGGAAACCTTACATTTGAGGTAAAAAAAAGAATTTGTCTGGTTTATTTTTATTCTTTGTTTCTTTTATTCCTAAATAGTGAAATAAAAAGAGATTTCTGGCCACTGTTGATAAACACTTCTATACAAATAATTAAAAGCCAAATTGGGTATAAGCAATACCAAATTTTCTATTATTAACAATGCTTTTCAGGATAATGGCGCGATCTCAATGGGTTATGTGAGAGGTGAATCAATTAAATGTAATTCTGAAATCCAATGAAGAACAAATTGAAGTGTATCTGCAGAATTACTATCATACGTACTCTCTTCATAAACTTTTCAAATTTTTACTTCAGAATTATTCTGCTGTTTGCCTTTACCTAAAGGCCCATTCTGAATAAAAATCAGACAACCTAATTAAGTAAACAACCACGAGAAAATAAGCATCTTAAGTTGCATGACAGTCAAATTGCCACAATAGCTGGTGACCTTCAGCTCACCCCCCAGTAGAGGATAGTGACCTAGTCATGAGCCCAGGTACCTGATCCCAAACTCTTCTATTTTAAATGGAAAGCATATTTAAGTAATCATTATATTTATTCAGTTACTTAAGTAGAAATTAAAACATATGCCATTATCACCTGTAATGATGTGAACATTCCTGGAACTTTTTTGTGAAACTCTGCATTTCCCTCAAGTTGGGAGCTGTTACTGAGGAGAAGAAGGTGGGGCCCTTGGGGACGATCAGCTCCGCAAGGGCAGAGACTTCATTTTGTTCATTGCTGCATCACCAACACCTGGGACAGTGCCTGGCACACAACGGGCACTTAGCAGATATTTCCTAAATATGTGACTGAGCTGCTGAATGAATGTGTGCTGAATTAGAAGGGCAAGTCCTCTGTGGAGATGTGGAAACAGGTGGAGGAGGTACCGAGGAGGAGGGAGGAACAAGAAAGGGAACCAATAGGGGATGGGCTAGCAAACAGCTTTATAAATAAAAAGGCGAGTGTTTTCCATAAAGGACATAGTAGCCATAAAGGAACTTCATTTATCTCAAAACTGTTTCTTGAACAACTACTAGGTGTTTGGGCTTGTGAAAGATGCTATAAGATTTAGAGATGAAAAAAGACAGCCCTTGCCCTCAGAAGCTCACAGAGATTGTGGTGGTAGTGAGACAAAGATCCATTCTAGACTGTGTACACACTATTCAGCCATATAATTCCACAGACATTAGTGAAGAGACAGAGGGGTCTAACAGAAGTAATACTAGCCTTACAAATTAGGAGAGTGGAGTACTTGCTCCAGCTTCAGCATCAGCCAGAAAGTCATTTGACCTCCCTGGACTTGTCCCCTCATCAAGAAGGGATTAGGACTGGATCTCCTCTAAGGTGCCTGCCCGGTAAACCTTTGACAAACTATGGGCTTTGGAACTTCAGACTAGGGAGGTGTTGGTGTTGGCAGAGGTACTGTGAAAATGTGCCCTCGAGGATGTGGAAGTTGAGTTGACCTTGAAGAATGGGAGATGGCTGTAGAAGTTGGGTGCCAAGCATTTCAGACAGAAGGACTAACAATAATCTAATCAGCAGTCCCCAACCTTGTTGGCATCAGGGACTGGTACTCCTAGGGGAATCTAATGCCTGATGATCTGAGGTGGAGCTGAGGCAGCGATGCTAGCGCTGGGGAGCGGCTGCAAATACAGATGAAGCTTAGCTCCCTCGCCCACTGTTCACTTCCTACTGTGCGGCCTGGTTCCTAACAGGCCACAGACCAGTATCAGTCTGCGGCCTGAGGTTCGGGGACTCCTGATCCACGTCATAAGGGTAGAATTGTATCATGAATTTTTGTATGGCCATTTATGAATTAGTGAAGAGAAGAGAGGTGTGAGCAAGAGGGTCAAGTGATGTGATAGATTGCGTGCTATCGCTGAAGTTCACATGAGTCTCTTTGTAACGTTTTATCGCTTACCTACAACAAAAGGTTAAAATGATCTAATTGGAGTAGTACCAACTTTGGAAACTCCATAAATTGATGTTACGAGCAATCTTACAGAAGAGCTCCGTGAGAGAATGCACAATGAAATCTCCATGTTAGTGAGTGATGATGATATTAATACAAGATGATGGAAAAATGCTACAAATTCTTATAAGGTGGAAAAGCAGTAAATGATTGTCAAAGTGGGCAAGTGCAAAAATAGCCCATGCTGTATTTCTAGTGTGGATTTCTACCTAAACGAGGGATGCCACAGAGACCCAGAGGATTGACACATATAGGCAGCTTCCAGCAATCTATTGAAGCCAAAACTGGAAACATCAGCTTACACTTTCACAAACCCGTTGAGATGAGGTTGACGATGGTGCAGGGTGGGGACAGTTGAATAGTCACTGACCAGTGTTCTAGGACTAGGTCCACTTCTGGCAAATTGCTTAACCTTAGTCTCCTGATCTATGCAATGAGAATAATAATACTCGCTCTATGTGTATCACAACACTGTTAAAAGGATCAAATGAGATAATGAGAATAAATTTGCTTTAAAAGGAATCAAGCGCTAGCATTGCTGGAATTAGGCAATAAAAATTTGTGCATTTGCGCTGTCTGTCTAGTATAAGAACACTTTGTGCAAACGCACTTAAAATAATTCGTTGAATTAGCAGAATGCTTTGGAGTTTATCGGGTTCCAAAAAAATGTAAAGAGACCTGGTATAGTTTTAAATTCAGAAAACCCAGGTTTGAATTCTGGTTTTGTTGCTTGCTAATGTGATTTGACATAGAGTTATTTAAAGTATCTAGGCTCCATTTCCTCATTGGTAAAATAGGGATAGTGATACCTACCCTGGCAGGGTGGTTGTGAGATTTGGAAACAGTAGTGGATGTGAGATTTGGAAACAGGGGGGCAAGATCAGCACCTGCGCACGCAGACCCTCAGTGTACAGTGGCTGTCTTTATTTCTAGGAGGTGAGCTCCTAGGTCTGAGTCCATGTCAGCAGGTATTCCCAGTGGCCAGCATAGTTCCTGAGATGGAAATGGTTTTCAATAAGTGTTTGTCGAATGGATGGATAAACGGAATAAACGGGCGAGTGAACACAACTCTGTAATAGAGATGAAAGAAGGTAATGTCTGCTTTCCTGGGTAGGAAAACCAAGGCTCAGACAGTTTAAATGACTGTCCAAGGTTAATGTCAGAACAGAAAATTACAAGCAGGACCTACGTCTTGAGCCCCTTTTCCAAGCCGTCACATGCTGCCCTCTGTTGTAAACCTCTGGCCTTTGGTGAGATCATGGGCTAAAGTTTTCTGAGCTATTATTGTCCTTTTAGAAAAGCAAAAGCAATCCTATTTGCCTCTGTTTTTTTTTTTTTCCTGGTTTTTTTCTTTTCTTTTTTTTTTCAATCAGGGTTCATAGAAAAAAAATTAAGTCAACTTAAATTTTTTTATTTCTTGAAAAGGGGCCAAAAGGAAAAGAACAAAAAAAAAACCATAAGCAAAATCACAAATGTCTTTGGTTTTGACAGTCCTTGGTTGGCAGAACATAGCCCGAGAAAATAATCTTCACTGAAAGGTACAGTTTGTTTCTTTCTCCCACAGACGGAAATATGTGTTTGGGAGGCTGATTCATCCGATGGCCCTTGCACCAGGCCTGGGACCAGCACTTTCCATTATTTGCTCTGTTCCTCTTTCGTTTACAAGGTCAGAGTCGATGTTTTGGTTGTTTTCCCAGCAGTGCTCTACTGACCGACTTCGCTCTAATCCCTTGATGTCACTTAAATAAACTCTAGGCGGGTGGGGGTGGGGGGAGCCAGTTGAGAACTCCAATGATTTCCTGCCGCTGTTGTTCTCAGCGGCAAATTAATTTGATGCTGTTATGTAAGTGTAATCATCCTCTCTAATCACATCACAGGATTGGGAACTGCCAGAAATAACAGAAGGGAACATTCGAGGTATCAAAGGGGAGCCACTAAAATAGATTGTTTATTTAGGTACCAAATTGAAACGTTGTTATTGGGAGATGGAAAACAACCTTCACCACACTTTCCTTTCACACATCCCTGCATTTTATATACTGTATTTGTCAGTGTGCATCATCCAGAAGTAAAAGGAGATTTGAAATCAGAGCTTTCAATTGTGCCATTGAGGAAGGAAAGGAGGGGAGTCAGAGGTATCTGAACATCCAGGGGTTTTGTTGGTACCTGTTTGTGTTTACGCTGTTCTGAAAGGTTTTTCTCTTTTCAGATGATGCTCTTTATGTCTGTCTCACTCTCTTCGTTGTTCTCCTCCAGTCTGCCTTATTGCCTTTTCTCTCCCCAATTCTTTTAGCAAGTCAAAGAAACCTCATCCTAACTCAGATGACCCTTTCCAGCTTCTCCTTCATGTCCCCTTGCTCAACTGATGGATCACAAGAGAGATGCTGAATGTTGACAGCTTCTCGATCTTCTGACATACTTTGTCAGTTCTTTCCTCCTCGCAAGCTCTTGTCCAGCTCCTACCTGGACATAGAGTCCTAGACATGAGAAACAGAGTCCCATTCTTATCTCAGGATGGGTTTCACAGAATGGTCTGTGGAACAGTGGAGAATGGCTTAGAGTCTTATTTTTGAACATCGGCTCTGCTCCTCTTCCTAGGCAGGGTATCATTTCTGAGCCTCGGTTTCCTCATTCGTAAGAGGGGATAGCAACACCAGCTAGCTTGTTTCTGCGATGATTCAGAAAGGTAATACTTATGAAGGCCCAGCACATGGTGGCCAAGAATGCAGGCTCCAGAGCTAGAATCTGCAGCCAGACTTTGAGACTTGGGTCCCAGCACTATCAATCACCCATCCACTCAGTGACCTTGGTCAAGGTGCTGACCTCTTCATGCCCCAGCATCCTCGTCTGTGAAGTAGGATAATGATAATACCGATCAGAACAGCAGAGAGTTAAATAAGACTGCGTATTTTAAATGCTTGGCATAGTGCCTGACTTACTAAATGTTAGCTTATCAGCATTGTAATCATTCTCATTATTATTTTTTTGTTACGATAGCAAAACCTAATTAAATAAAAACAATAATCAAATAATGATCCATTTCCTACTATCCTCACTTCTTATTCCCACCACTTATCTTCACACAACTGCCAATTGCTCCAGATGTTATTTGCCATAAGTTCAAGATATGACAACAGGACGAAAGGAAGCAGAACAATTTAAAACATGGACAGGTTGTGGGGAAGGATGCCCTGCCATGGGGAAAGAAAAGACAATCAGCTAAAGGATCTTAGGCAACTTTCTTCTCGGATCCGCTGACCGTGGCCTCTTCCTGCTCTCCTGGGCTCCACAATCCTCGGCCTTGTTCCATGTTCAGTCCCCCTGCTGTCTTTCCCCTCCACTCTGATCACTGACTACTTTGAAATGCCTTCTGTCAGCAAAGCCCTCCCACCAGAATGAAGTAATCTCTTTATTGTGGTGTCATGAGAGAGGCACCCAACCTGGGAACTGGAAAGCATCACTCTTTCCCTGCCCTTCACCTCTTGAGTGACTTTGTCTATGAACCTTGGTGGCTTTGTCTGTGAACATGGACATCAGGGGCATAGCCCATGTAACCTGCAGTGCCAGACAATTCCCCATTTATGAAGCAACTAATAGAACACCGAATGCTGCTTTTCCTTGCCTTCCTTTTATGAGCTACAGATGATTTTTAAGTTAAAGAAATGAAAATTCATTTCTAAATTATTCTCTACACACTGGTCACAAAAGGGAATAGATGACTATCCATGGCCATCTTTCACTCTTTTTTCTCTAATCTAGTCTAAGTTTGATATCCTCTAAAGGTTTTCTACATGGAGAGTCTAATGATCGGGCCGTCCAAAAACAGCCACTGGACCTGGAAGAAATGCTGTGGTTCGTCACAGACCCAGACAAAGCTGAGTTCTGTGGCAATCATGCCAGAATATGTTTACAAAAATATATTGCAAATAAAATCGAAAGGGGATATTTCCCCCCTTTCCCAAAGAAAATTATCTGCACAGTTATTTTACTGTGCACCACTTCATTCTACATGAACTTTCCAAACTGTACATTTTAACTATCTGGTTTGTGCCTAAAATGGAGGAAACTCTGGTTGAGGAGACCAGTAGCAGTGTGGAGAGTGAGTGCTTTCTCAGGTAGAGACACAGCTGTGGTCTCTTGGGCTTTGCAGTCAGACTCTTCACTGTACCTACCACCTTCTAGCTGGCTTTGAGCAAGTTACTTAACCTCTCTGAACCTCAATTTCTTCATCGGTAAACTGGTTGATATAGGATCCATCTACAGGGATGTTGTGAAGATAATATGAAATAGTGAATATTAAGTATTTGGTACACAGAAAAGGCTTAATTAATATTAGTTATCGTTATTGTTTAGACTTAGATCTTCAGATACGTAAAATTATAAAGCAGATTTTCTTTCTATCACACTTTTGGTAAAGGAGACACTGTGTAAATGTGCTAACAGATACCCTGAAACATTTATCTGGGCAATTCTAGTTCACATCCACTTGGTCCTGCAAAACTTGGCCTATTAAGGCAAGGGTTACTTAGATGATCATCAATTCTATTCTTCTTAGCTAGTATAAAAATAGCCTTTAAATTAATCTCCTAAAATAGCTAAAACAGTTCAATATTTGACTGCATATCATAATTCACCACCATAGAATATTAGTTAGGGAAAAAACAAGCATTCACAGAAATCTCATTAATTTGTATTTCATCCATTCTTAGAGCAATTTGCGGTAATTTAGTCTGGATCAGACTACGTTAACTTCTTTTACATACATGTTTTACAGAAATAATTTACTAGAAGAATACTACAAATGAGATTTTAAGGGATATACTAAACCTTTTAAAGATAGCAACTATTTTTCCTAACAATGATGGTCTGTATGAAAATAAATTTATAATTCATCTGCAGGCGTTGTTCAGTGAATTCATAGAGCAACGTATCTCAAAATTCCATCCAAGAGAGAGAATCTTGGGGAGAAAAAGTCAAAGGTTCCTGAACTATACCCCAAAATTTCTGAATCCCTGGGGAGGAACCTAGGAATGTGCATTTTAATAAGCACCCTGGGTAATTTAGTAGGTTTATTAAAAACTTAAGAACAGCTTTTATACAGAATATTGGAAAATACATATACCTTGATTGAAGTAACCCAAGAAATCCTCTTAGTGATTGACTAGCGCCTCTCTGTGTACTAGAAAACACCGGGCCTCTCCTCATTAAAATATCCCAGAATTTAAACTATTACACTCATGTAGACTGACCTTTCCTCATAACACGAGGTATCATTGAAACACACCCTAACTTCCCATGATTCATGCCAGAGTTCCTACACCGTAACCCTCCAACAGTCAGAAAACCTTATAGCCTACAAATTATGATGGTAAGATTGGGATACGGGGAGATGAGGAAAAGAAAGGAACCAGGCTGGGACTCTTGGGGGCATGGAAAGAGAACCAGAAAAGAACATGCCAAGGACTTGATTACTGAATCAAGAGAGGCTTGGTCATAAAGAACATGTCAGGAGCCCAGTTATTGGAATGATGCTCAGGACAGGTTGGCAAAGAGGTTGCCTTGATTTAGAGCCACTGTACAATCCACACCTGTGTTGACATATAAGCCAAAGTGACCTGAGACTTTAACACATCTAAGAACAACTTAAGAAGGAATCTCCTTACTATATTTGCATATGACTTTTTGAAAGTAGATAGCTTGTTCAATATGTGTACCTATTCCCTTGTTAATAAAATAATCCCTATGCCTAAAGGTGTTAGTTTATATCTCTTTAGATCTTTATTTACTAAGTGTACCAATATTGGGTTAGGACCATTTATTCCACTCATTTCTGTATACTATATATAGATGTACGCATGTGCATACACACACATACATATTTCATACCAGCATGTGTATGCACATAATTAAAATATTTTAAGCTATGCTTTGACTCAAAAATCAGATCTTTATATCTTATTTTATAATGGCAAAGAACGAGCAGCAAATACAAAATTGACCTAGAGATCAATTTTATGCCACTGTTTGCCAGAGATTAAGACCATGGAGTGAGCAAGTTTGCTTGTAACTAAAGCACAGACTCTTGGCTATTTGCAACATTTTAAACTTTAACAAGTGGACGATGCAATATAAATGATGCTTTAAACATTTATGCATTGGGTGGGAATCTATATTAATTATAAAACAAAGGACCGAGTCCAAGAAACAAAGAAGCATTAGTTTTTTTCCTTCCTGAGTTGGCTTTACTAAGAATTAGATCCCCTAAAATAAAGGCATAGAAACAGAAAAGATTCTACCTACTTGCCAGTACTTGATTGCGGCTGACCTGGAAGCCCAAGACAACTCATCCAAGAACTTCTTGTGGTCTGTTTACAGATCCTACTCTGTGCCTTACTGTATCCTCCAGCTATCACATACCGTGTGTCTCAGGAACACCTCCTTATGCATAGCCCTCATTCTCGTGGTCCATATGGTAAAGCCTCACCTATTCTGAAGGTGTGAGATGGTGGCAGCAAGCCCAAACGGTAGGAGGTTTATAAAAGTGTCTCTGGAAGGTGATGGGGCATGTTAGCATTTTTCTGTCAGTATAAAATAGTTGCGTATATTTCTCTGTTTAGCAGGCCCAGGTTAAGTAAGGAGATGTCAGTTACTTCAAACCTGTTCCTTTATGTTTGCTCTACTTCCAGTCACTCGAATTCTATACCACACCGTGGACTTCTCTCTCTCAGAGAACATTCTACTCCCCTGAAGCTGGTGGATGAGAAGGGTCGCATATGCCCACCTCCCAATTAAAAATATCTCTCTCAGCAGTTTGCCTTGGTTCCGAAGATTCCAACTCTTTTTGGACTCCCAGTTGGGGAAGGTTATCTGGGAGATGGGACATACTTCGCTGTTCTCACCTCAACAGAAATTACTTTGTGGGTTTCTTAGAGAAGAACAGAGAACCTGGGTAAGTTTTCATTTGAGCAAGGGCCTATTCCCAACCTGGGATGCTATCAAGCTTTAATGGAGGGTCCCCCTTGTTGGGGAAGAAGGGGAAACAAGAGCGGAGGGCCGTGGACTGTGAAAACAAAGGGTCACCAGTTCACAATTCAGCCTGAAGCTGACCTAACAAGAGTCGAGCAGTGAGTCTGTACTCACTATTTTATTCAGAGTAATTTGATATAGAATTCAACTCTTCCTCACTAGAAATGAAGTCCTAATTCTACAAGTTTAACTAAAGTAG
Source organism: Pteropus vampyrus (assembly GCF_000151845.1). Lineage (NCBI taxonomy): Eukaryota > Metazoa > Chordata > Mammalia > Chiroptera > Pteropodidae > Pteropus > Pteropus vampyrus. The sequence goes on from NW_011888866.1 coordinate 4,034,677, forward strand.
GCAGCCTACAGCATGAAGTTAAAATAATAATCTGAATTATTTTTCAAAGCCCCCAAAGGAAAGATATTTTCATGACCACATATTCGAGATGGTCTGTGCAGGTTTAAGTGTCCAGTTAATTGTACTTCATTTCATCTTGTCTATGCACACATAGACTTAGCGAGAAATAGTCACACACAATGAGCCCAGGCCTAGAATCTTTACCTCTTCCGGAAAGTCAGTAGAAGCTTCTGTGTCCTTGAGTTTCCCTTTCAAAAGGTTTCAGTTTTCTCTTGGGAAAGGCTAGCAGGAGCCTGGATCATTGATCACAGGTAGTTTAAGGTCAGAATGTTTTTTCTCTCTCTCCTTCCCAATCTTTAACCATGTTTATAGAGAGAGTTCTAAAGATTAGAATTTATGAATTTCAAAGCTCATAAACCACTCTCCACCCACCACATAGTTGTAAGCTACGACCGTACACATCTGCAAGGCATACCTGGCATGTTCAGCAATTGGGCAGCAAGCTGGAAAATCAAACCTCCATTCATTAAAAAAATAAAATAAAGTAAGTGCACATGGCCCACCACCCCTGACATCTGGCAGCCTATATTTTTCCAGCTGAGATTTAGCTTAACACCTTTTGGAATGTTATCTTCGGATAGTATATATTTGTGCTTTTCAAATCTGACTTTTGGACTTAAAAAATGGAGCCCAGAGACTGTGTTGGACACATGCTTATAAATCCATGAAGGCTTAGCCTACAGAAGCCACAGGAAATACTATGATATTTTGGAAAAGGTCGAGTTTCAGAGATTCTGTAAGGCACTCAGCAGGTTCTAATTATTTCTTTTATTTAAAAGCCCTCCAGATATTTTTTTCCAAAGGGTCTCTGCAGTTGAGGGTAGCAGACATTTTTTTCATACTGTACATTCTTTTTGGCCGAGTGCTGGAAATACACAGGAAATAAAGTGGTTTTTGGAAGATCCAGCAGAGGCTAGGCCAAGGCATGAAGTCACTGAAACAAAATGGGAAATCTCCAGATCAGCAGCATCAGGTTTTGGCTGCCTTTGCCCCCTTATGCAGGAGGGAAAAAATGAAGCAGGTGAACACACTGATCTGTTGTGTTCTAACTGAAACCAAATGTCACTGTGTCCACAGGCCTGGCTCAGCGGCTGGAATCGCTCAAGAGGTTTAGACACAGACCGACAAGACAGATGTGTTAAGGCGGCCAGGAAAGTGGAATAAGTTGCCTGTGTCTTAATTCAAGGTCTTGGTGCTGCTTTGGGCCGTGATTTCTGCTGGTCTGGCTCAGGGCAAGGGCAGGACCGGCCATGCCATGGCCAAAGAAAGCAGGGCAGCTCTTTGTCGCACCAGCCTCTGGGCTGCCTCTCAGGAAAACCAGTTGCAAAGACTCTTGCCTCAAACCAAAGAGAGAATAGGCCAGTTTTTTGGTCTCAGCTTCTAAAACAAAAAGACAAGGTCTGATTCTGAGGCAGCAGGTAGACGTGCGTCTGGCTTCCTTTCCATAGGGAGGCGCAGGTCCTAGAAGGGACAGGAGCACATGGGAGAGACCTCCGCTGAAAGCGGGCTCTTGGCTCCAGCCAAACCGTTGCCTCTGTGGTTGGATGCGATTATGTTGGAATCCTGGAAAGCAGAAGAAAACTCCCCTGGAAACAAGCTCGGAGTGTGCAAGGTCTTCACTCGCCACTATCTCATTCAGATGCTTTTGGGCTGCTTTGGTCTGAAGAGGGTTAATTTTGAGCAAAAAGGGAAAGAAATTCAGCCAGCATGAATGAAACGCTCTCAGGACGAGTCACAAAATGGCCTTTCAAAAAAAAGCCTTCCATTGAGATGGGAGCCAGCAGGTGAAGTCACCATCAGCACAGGGAGCGGTGGCCAGGCATTGGCTGGATTCAGCAGAATCCTGGCCTGGGCCCATCATACCCTCCAGCATTTCCATTTAATCAGTGGTAGAGGTCATGGGTGAAATGAGGTGGGGAAGTTGCGCAGTTCCCAGTAGGTTTCCTAGGACTGAGTTTATTCCTTGCTGGCCGCCAACTCGGAGAAGATACCAGGAAGAGGTAGAGAAGAGTCGCTAATAGCCCTGGGCAGAATCAGCTCTGGAGCCATTCCAGCCACCACTGTTATCATTAGTTAGAGTGAGAGGCTGAATATCATGCTATACAGGAGGCCATACTAAGTGATGATTTGGGTAGCTCTTGACAGTTCACAAAGCATGCTCACGTACACTTATCTCATTTGATCTCGCAGAGGCCTAAGGTGTAGGCAGATGTCACCATCATTGCCTGCAGTGTACTTGTGAAGACATTGAGCTCAGTGAGGTTAAGTGACATGCCCTGGGCCACATAACTAGTAAGAAGGAAAACAAGGACTCAAATTCTGGTCTTCAGGTTCCGACTTCAGAGCTTCTATAAATAGGACAAGATGCCTCCCTGGATATAACCAAGTCAGCTACGTGAACATGGGCCTCTGTCTGCTAGAAACTGAGAGTACGAAGCAAATATTTCAATGTATCCCATAGAAAACTGAGGTGCCTCGTGCCCCCAGTTTCAGTGCATGTTACTTCCAAGGAAGCACACCTTGACTGCCAAACGAATTTAAAAACAATTTATATCTTTATTAGTCTCAGAAATTTCTAAAGAAAGGGTTCCATCTATAGTTTATAGGAGATTTTCTGAGAGAAAAAAAAAATCTATCCACATAAATCCTTAAAACCTTACCCATCACACACAACTGCTGCCTAAATTATGCTCCCTCCTCAAAAAGAGAAAAAGTTTCCTTCATACTTTTTCTCAAACCTAATGCCTTCTGTTTCTTATCTTTTTCTCTACCTACCTCTTCCATAACTCAGATTTCTCCAATGTAAACCAATCAAACGAACTTGGCTTCTTTTCATTCTTCTCCTTCATCCCCAATCCATTACTCTGATTGGAACAACAAGGCCCGGGAGCAGATTGAACTGAGGTTGTCTTCTCCTTGGAATGCAGGAAGAAAGGAGAAGCTGTGAATCTTTTGTTTTCCTGGTCACACATGCATATGACATAAAGACGGCAGCCTCAAACCTTCAGTGCAGGTAGTGCAAAGAGATGTGCATGGCTGAGCCTCACACTAAATTTGGGCTTAGAATCAGACTATGCTTTCTGACGATGGGCAGAAACATTGGCAGATTCAGTCACCATGCCTCCTTACTCTTCTTTGATCAACCTCAATCACTCTTTTACCTAAACTTATGCTTCTTGCCTTCATTAGACTCATTGGTGTCTATAGCCAAGTGATAATAGGATTGAACTCGACTTATCTTCCATTTCACAGTAAATATCTTCTGTTCACTGTTTTCTTATGACAGTCTTAGTCAAGTTTAAGCTTTCCGCTTAAGTGTAAAAATGATTCTTTCATGGTAGGCATGTAAACAGGACCAATTAATGAGTAGCTTCAGTACTTACTCTGCTATGGAAATTAGCCTCCATTTAATTTTTGCCTGTGTCATAGAGCCAATATCAGTCTAAATTAAATGTATTTGTGAAGAAGTATATCATATAAAAAGTTACCTCTGTGTAGCGGAGTTTGTGTGATTTCCAGATTCTTCTGGATAGGTTTCTGCATCCACAAATCTGACTACTGGGCGTGAGCATGTAACATTTTTATAATTTGCAAAATATTAGAATTACTTTCACTTTTAAAAGAGTAACAGCATTTACTGTGGGTGGCAGAGAAGGGACACAAAGCAACTCGGTGGCTACTGGAGACAGTAACTCCTGGAATTATATATATGTTCACTTGAGGCCATGGGAATCATTTCTCTCTAATCAATCTAGAAAGGCTTCCTGGAGGAAATCAGATTTCAGAAGTTATATAAATGCAAAGAGAGAAACTTTTGTTCAGCTGGGAGAGAAGGAACTGGAAGGCAACATTCTGAGGAAGCTTGGCAAGGGGTAGAATGTTGGTTTCCAAGGAGATTCATGCAGTTGGTCAGAGACATGGGTGTGGGGGTCAGCTGGGGCCATGCAGGAAGTGGGTAAAGAAGACAAAGAAAGTAAGGTTGCTGAGGCCTCGCATGTGAATAAGAAAGAGACAAAAAGTGAGAAGGGCCCTGAGGCTCTAAAGATGAGATTCCGTGGAGAGGCCTAGACCCCCATAGCCAAGCCTCTGGAGTCCATTAGGTCAAGAGAGCTGTAGCCCCCAGGTCCCTGCACTGAGCTGTGGTAATAGCATCTGCTGTAGTAAATTATAGGGCATTTGCTCAATACCCTAGGTGTAAATCTCCATATTTCCAGGGCCAGACAGGGAAGAACCAGCAGCAATCTCTGTTCTGGAACACAGCCCTCTGAGCAGTGTTGATGAGAATTTGCACAGTCGATCTGACCCCATCCTTTGCCCAGAAGCATTTTCTCATCTCACTTTGCCCTGATCCTGGTTATTATAGCCTCCAGAAAGAAAGCTTGAAGCCCAGGGTCTGCTGAAAGCTATATTATCAGAGATCATGTGGACAGAGAATAAACCATCCTATTCCTTTTGGGGAGGGGGAAGATTGGGAGTGAACACAGTTCCTGTAAGACAAAGAAAGGCTCAAGGTCATATATTAAGCAGAAGCCACTGTTCCTGAGGACACTGTTCCTGTCTCTGAAATCTGACTGTGCCACATGAAGTTTCTGGCTAGGAATTGAATTTGAGTCATTTGTTCACTGAACCTTCTCTTCCTGTCCCACATGATTTGCTAATGGTCGGTGTTGTATCTGATTAGTCAGCGGAGGCATTTGGAGAGGACTTTGGGATACCTCCAGCGGTCTGTCATACACTGACCTGGAGCATAGAACATCCATTCACTCTAAATCACACCATTTCTACCACCCAAACCAAATGCCTACGGCATATATTTTGCAATTGCTGAACACCTTGCAGGAAATAGAGATGATCTGAGTGTACACTCTTGAAAAGTACCACAGCTTCTTTCTCACTTGGGAATTGCTCAACATTTAGGCTGAGTCTGGTAGGTAAACCTACCTGCAAATCTCTTTTGAGAAGAAAGAAGGACTCTGCTAGCTTCCTCCACAAGTCATTTGGTCTCATATATGTACATAGCAATATCACTTTTTAAAGAAAGTTAACAAAGACCTAAGAGACTTATGGCTCGGAGTACCTAATGCCATTATTTTATGACAATTTGTGCAGAGAAACGCCTTTCCGGGGTGGTTTCAACTGCTCCTCCACGAAAACATAAAACTCTTCCATTTTGGCCCACGCACTCTCAAAGCCATTGCTGTTTTTACCTCAGCCCACTCTAGGAGAACCATTCCACATGAACAGTTCAGCTTTCGATACAGCCTAACTGGCATTGTCGTTAGTGCCTTTAATGATGTCTGTGACTCCATTTCACATCCAGGGCTGTGAATGGTATTGCCAGACCCAATTGTGTGTCTGCGAATTAGCTGGAGCTTTTGCAATTTAAATGGACAGGCAAAGTTCATGTACTGTTTTAGTTTTCACTTTATGGGCCCCCTCAGGCTGTGCTGCTTTATTTGGTTGTTTTTGTGTGAAGTGATTTTTCTTCTGAATGTGTGTATTTGTGTGGAGGGGATTGGGGGGGTGGTGGTGCTGTCCAGGAGGGTAGCCTGCACTTTGTTTGAGTTTATAGAATCCTTTGGGAATTAAACTATTGAGCCACGGACTGAGAAAGAATTTGGAGGCTTTTGTTGCAATGGGCTGATAGTAACTTTTAAAAATTGAAGCAGAAATAAAAAGAGGAAAGTGATAATCTCAGGTTTCCTTTCCAGCCTCCCTCACTCTTTTTCTCTTTTCCAATAGAGGAGAGGAGAAAAGAGGTTGGTGTCCTGGGGTGACAGGCAAGTCCCTCTCTTCAGAGGAAACCTCTCTTTCTTTTCCCCTCTGTTTGGGATCATCCGCCAAGACAGGGGCAAGTCGAACATTTCTTGCAGGGAAAGGAAAATGGTTAACATGGGGGAAAAAAGCATAAGTAGTACATCACCGCGGTGAAAAATCAGATTTTTTTAAAAAAAGGAAATTGTATTCTTCCTCAATTCCTAGGAGGGCTCAGCT
>NW_011888866.1:4041440-4069810 GCF_000151845.1 Pteropus vampyrus
ATCTGTGAGACAAATATCTATTGTTTGAGCAGCCTGGTTATGGTGCTTTGATACAGCAGCCCTAGGAAACTACTATAGGCCAACAGTACTTTAGCGACCCAATAAAATGTTTCAATTTTAATTTTTTTAATCAGAAAAGTAGATATAATAGTAATGAATATATAATCATGAAACCCAGCCTGGAATATATTTGTCTTTATACCAATGCAGTCCTAAAATAACAATTTTTACATTTTATGGAGGAAGAGGCTTGTGAAGGCAAAAGTACCCAGAGCCCACAGAAGCCGTGATGCAGCCTTGGCGCCGAGAGCTGATTCAGAACAGGAAAAGGGCCCCCGGAATTTATGGTTGCAGTGGGAGTTAGCCCAGGTACCATGTGTTGCAAAATATTCCTCAAGCTTTGCTACTCATCCTTCCTCCTTACCTCCGTGTATTGAGTTGTTTTCATGTTTGATTTCTGTGGGAGGAGGAGGATCTGGAGAATGTCTCCATTTGGTAGATTGTCTATGTTTGGACACAGCTAGAGCACAAAGTGAAGCCAAATCCACCACAGTCTCACTTGTCCTCTGTGGAACCCCGTGCTCCACTAAAATGAGAAGGTAGAGCTTCAAATTAAGTCTGGCCTCCTTCATTCAGCTTCCAATAGGTTTTTCTTTTCAGCATCTCTTCCCGTTCACTTTCAAAAGCTATATTACTTATTTATGACCCAGTCCAGTAGAAATAATATGCACTTAACTTGAACTTGTAACTGTTATCCTATTAATTACTCAGTTAAAAGCCATAGAAGTGGATGAAGTCACTGAAGTCTTTGCTAAAATCCTGACAAAGGGGAGCAGCTCTTGACAAATTCATTAATTAGGGTCTGGTATTTCGTTCTTCAAAGTCAAATAGCCTGAGCTTCCAGGAGCCCAGTGGCCTGTGAAGATTGTACCCCATCCTCTCCAGGTGAAAGTTCACTCAAACTATGGAATGACAGTGAATATCCCTTTCTGACAAGCAGCCATAAACAGAGGTAACTTAGGTCAAACAAAACAGGTAATTCTAAATTGATGAGCAATATGTACACATGACCTTCACAGCCCCCAGTGGGACTCAAACTGTAGTGAACACCAGAATCCCCTGGAGGGCTTCTTTAAAGCACAAATTGCTGGGCACACCTCCAGAGTTTCTGATTCAGTAAGTCTGAGATGGAGGCCAAGAATTTGCATTTCTCCCTCGTTCCCAGGTAAGGCCACTGTTCCGAGTCCAGGGGCCACACTTTGAGAACCACTGGTCTAGACATTAGCCATTCTTCAGTTACTAGAGAGCTAAATGAATATTTCACATAGGAACGGACTACCTGAAGTTATAGAGTCTTCTTTCCTGGATTTGGGTAGAAGTAGACCCACTGCTTTTCCAAAAGGGTTTTAGGCAGTTTGGCTACAAGACCATGAAACAGGGATGACATGATCAACATGATAGTACCCTGCTCTCTTTCCATGAGAATTTCTAGTCTCCATCGTCACCCCATTGGCATCTCCTCTAGTGATGGGTAGATATTAAATGATTGTAGCAGGATGGTCCAGGAGAAAGGCACTGCAGGTGTTCAGGTACGAAAGTAGTATACCTGGATGCTGAGGCACTTAGGAACAGCTACACAAGTCGGGTCTAAGAAAAGGTGCAGAGGGTGAAGAAGGAATGGTTAATAAAGGTTTAGCAAGACCTTAGTCTTCTGAGTATGGAAAGGTGGGAAGGACCTTAATTCTCTCCACTGTGTTCCATCAGCCAAGGTGTATTTATTGAACACTTTCCCTGTGCAACTTTCACTGTGGGGCAAGGAGGGAAATGCCAAGGTGATTCATCCAGGGGAGCTGATGTTCTAGTACGGGAGAGTAAGGCAGGCCCATAAATCATTATAATACATGGTAGACAAAAACACAAAAGCCAAATAAAAATTCCTCTAAGATGCTCCAGAAATCATCATACCTTAAATATAACTAATTTTCAGGAGTGAAAAATAGAGTATCAGATTAGAGTTCAAATCAGAAAATATTATATCAGAGTTCATGAACTGAGAAACCAAAGCCAAAAGTCTTAAACTGAATGCTGGCACATGCAAAGGTCTTCCTTTGAATGCAGAAGTCCTTTTTCTAATATTGCTAAGTGCCAAAGGGCCCTTCTTATCAGGGCTTTTTGGAAGACAAAATGGGTTGTATTTGGAGATGTTTTTCTTAATAACTCTGACCTCCTGTCACCAGCTGAGATTGCCAACATGGAAGCTCATAGCCCAACCAGAAAGTACTGTTCGAGGAAACTTTGGGACCAAGGAAAAAAGTAGAAGATTGAATCTGGGCCCCACACTCAACCAGCAATGAGCTGACATTTCTATTCACACTCTCCCACCCCCACAACCTGCACAATTCCTTCCCCAGACTCAATCCCTGCTTCTGATAGCATCTGCTTGATCCCTAGATGACTTCTTAGAGATGACAGGTGAGCAAGATAATTAGGAGAGGTAATAGCTGAAATGGAATAGATAATGCCCTGTTGTGAAGAGCCTGGACACATCTAATCTACTATGTGTTTAGAATTGAGAATGGAGGATTAAATTGGGCATGGATGGTCAATACAGCTTTCTCTGGTGGTGAATCAACCTTTCTATTGGTGACTTTCCTGCTTCTCAATTCATATCTTAAATGGAAGTGAGGAATTGAATTTTATCTTAAAAGGCATGGGGCCTTGACTCCCATTGTTTTGCTTTGCTTCTATTTCCTGCCAGATTTCCTCGTGAAATTTTTCCCAGTGAGCAAAGCTCATCACGTCCACAGAAAGCTTCTCCTGACAGGTGGACTTCCCTAAACACAAACATTTCTGTACTGAATTTCTGTTTACCTAGTCCCTTTTGAAAACCAAAATAGTACCTGTTTTTTTTTCCTTAGGATGCTTAGCACTATTCTAAATGTGGTAGCCCTCTGCAATGCAGTAGTTTCTGTTTATTTAATTAGCATTAGTTTCTATACCTAAGTAGCAGGTTAGACAGGTAGGATGTAGGTGTCATATGCTTTCCTAGACACAGATTAGAATGATGTCTGCTACAGACTAACTGTTTTCTTGAAAGAGCTACAGAAATAGTGTTTGGCAATATTACATAAAAACAACCTTTTATAAAGCAAGCTATGTTTAGTTAGGGGTCAGATAATGCTTTGTTCAGTATGTCTTATCACAGATGTCTTTTATCATAAGCAACAAATCTTTCTGTGTTGGTGAACATCTCTGAAGCAGATGTCCTGTGACCCAGGGTGAAGGTTTACTCTTTGTTCTGTGATATATTTGCCTTCTCTTGAATTGCAGGCTCAATGACTCAGCTTCTTTCTCTCCTCTAAAGAGATGTCAGTGACTTGTTTTGCTCTCTGATGCTTTATACCTCACAGGGATTTGCTTTTGTAAACTGCATGGCTAAGGGGCACACCTTAAATAACACCATTAAATAACTCTCTTTTATACCCAACTGTGCTGCCCACAGTTGTCTACAAGTCAAGTCTGAGTGCACACAGCAGAGAAAGTGAAACAATGAAAGCAGTATAGAAGCAAACACCAGATTAATGTATTGGATTGCAAGAAAAACAATTTAGTTAGCCATTGCCAAAAGTATCACAGAAATTCCTAGCCCCATTTGTCACCTCAAAGTGGCTACTTGATTACCATGATGTTATACACAGAGCTGAATGGCTTTTTGGAAAGGTGTACTGCACCATTTCTGAAGCATGGTACCATTGTGTGGGTCTCTCTCAAATAATGGAAACCTACTTTTCTTTAAATGTCTAAAAAAGGAGGAGGACTCACCCACCACATGGAGAAGTCAGGTGTCCCAAGAAGCCTGACAGTGAGCCATTACCTTGGTGACTCTCCCATTGGTGGAGAATAGCTTTAAGCCCCAATGGCTCAAAGATTTGTCTTTGCAGTGTTCAGAGGTATGAGGACAGATCCAAATTCCACAAACTGCCAAAACTGACATGTAAAACCAGAATGTTTCTGTGTTTATTTAAATGGGAAATTTCTCCAGCTGTTTTTTCAGTGGAGCTCCAGATAGAGTCATTGGCTTGTGTTTAGGGCAGAGGTTCTCAAACTGTATTATGCGTCAGAATTACTGAGAGAGCTTGTTAAAACGCAAATTGCTGGGCCCCACCCATAGAGTTTCTGATTTAGTAGAGACTGGGCAGGACCTAAATTCGCATTTCTAACAAATTTCCAGGTGATGGTGATGCTGCTGGCCCAAGGGCCACACTTGGAGAACACTGGTTAGGGGCCATGTTGAATGAACAGAGCTATAATTAAACACTGAAAATCATGCCTAGCACAGAGAGATGCTCCCGGTCTCAAAAACTAGGGCCGAATGAAGGATCGACGCAGTCACATCTCCTATATCTCCTATATCTATATCTCCCTCTCCTTTTCTCTCTCCTCCTTCCCCTCTGTTTTCCTCTCCTCTGACTCATTCTTCTCTCAATTCACTCTCCCTCTCCTTCTCTTTCTTCTCATCCCTCTCCCTCTCTTCTCCTTCCCCCCTCGCTTCTCCTTCTCCCTCTCTCTCTTCCCCTCATCTGTGTGCAGATGGTTGGACACACATAAGTTAGGCAACTTGACTTCCCTGCTACTGGGAACAACCGATTGGGTCCTTTGGCCTGAAAAATCCCTAAAAGGGCACTGCCTGTGTTTGTCTCCATGACCATTTTTTTCTCTGCTTTTCTCATGGCCAGACTTAACTTATCATACCTTCTTTTGATGTATTTATAAATTGAAGTGGGTCCCAAATTTTGTCTTCCAGAAAGCCCCATAAGGTAACTGCATATCTCTGCCATGACCCTTTATGTGAGATATACGGTTTAACTTTCAGGCCATGGTCTTTTTTCTTCTCTAGTACTCATTCTTAGGGGATACACTCTGTAATTCCCCAATAATGACAACATTAATATTTACATGTTAGTTAAAGTATAAAGACCTCCTATATTGAAATGTATTCTTCCTTTGGAATCTCACAACAATACTGCTCACTCTTCAGTAGACCTCAGCATTAAGGTGAATTGGCTTGGCCCATACAAGGACCCTAACTTGTCCATGGGCTTTAACCATATACTGATCATATTCAGTATCTAAGTTTGGCATTTAATTTTTAATTTGTCTTCTTTCCCATCTCAGTATAGTACTCTGTTTATGGTTGCTACAGTTAGTAGCTTTACTAATTCAAAGAAATCACCCCAAGAAATCAGAAGAAGATTGATAAATGAGTAAGGGAAGAGGTTGAGGACATTGACTAATGTATTTCCGTATTTAGCTCCATTTCCAAATTTAGGGACCTCATAAGAAGCATAATTGAGTCTCCTACTTATAAAAGTTCTGAGCCAGAATTCCTCCAGAGGAATAGGCTAATACCCTTTCGGCAATAAAGGGGCCGACAACAAAGCAGGTATGTGCTTATTTTCCACACAGTCCCCCAGGCTCGGTGTTTATGAAAGTGTCCCTGTTGAAGAAGGAGATTTCTATCAAAAGAGAGTCATTTTGTTTAGAAGGATAATAGTATGATGGATGAGGGGGCAATATCTGAATCTGTTTCTCTAGGGGCTGATAATAGGATAGTGGGTATATGTGTGAGTAGGTGTGTAAGTATACATGTGTGAAATGTGGATTTGGATGTATGTGTGCACAGAAGTGTATGTTAGAGTTCTTTTGTGTGTGAGAGTGTACATAGGTGGGTGTGTGTATGAGTAAGTGAGTGAAAGAGAGAAAACAAGAATGATTATCCCGTCTCAGACAGGCTAGACGGGCTTGCTTGATCTCACTGACGCAGTGAAACAAAGCTGGCCAAATCAGGTAAAGGCTTATTTCATTTGCTTAATTTTTTTGACCGGACAAACTTCTACACTGAAACTCCAGAACAGCTTTATGAAATGTGGCGGTAGATTCTTCAGTGTCCCTTGGTACAGGAAGCAGCTGCTTGCTGAAGATTCACCACAGGGAGAAAAGCTTTGACCTGACTTCTGCCCTGGCAGCCTGACTTGGCCGCCTCTCAGGAATCCGGAAGGTGCTGGCTCACTGTCACCTACCTTTCTATCTTATATAATGCAACAACTGACACATCTTCTTCCTGTTAGATTCCGTTTCCGCTTTCCTTGATGGTTACTATATTTTAAAATATTATATCATATTTTTAGATAATAGGTTCTTTTAAAGGAAGGTGGATATGCAGAAGCTGCCCTATCCAACAATGATGTTTTAAGGCAAACTCTCCTTTTTTAAATTCTCAGGAACTCTATTTAGTAAACGTCTGCTAGAGATGTGTTCTATTCCATTGCACAGTTGATTTAGCCGCTCTTTCAACTTAGTACCTGCTGTAAGTTGGATGTTCTCTTGGGCTCTAGGGAAACAAAGCCTTTATCTACATGGAGCTTCCAGTGTGGTATGGAAGAATCCTAATTTATTAGCTAAGAGAGACCTCCTGTTTTCCCTGGGGCATGTCCTGGGCAGATACATGGCTGAAAAAGAATCCCGACAGCAACTTTAAGCTTATGCAATTCATGTCTTCTTGTGAAATTCAAACCCGTGGTTGGTAATAATGGAGTTGATGACTCCTGTGACTGAATGACAAACTGGATTTTATTTGGGGCACCAACTATAGTCAATTGGTAGTGACTGCCCGGAGTGCTGAGTACGGAAGAACTCTGAGGCTGAGTCCCGGATCAGTGGGAAAGAATGCCACTATAGATTAATGATGTCTGCTATAAACAGGAATGGGGGTACAGCATGCTCGCTGTACTTCCCTCCTCTGTTCTAGTTAACAAAAGAAAACCACCACCTTTATAGAAGTCTATTTTTATTTGCTCAGTGAAGTTAACTTTTACTCTTAGCAATTGGGGCTATTTTTAGACAGGTGACATAGTTCAGTTAATTTGGACTCTTACTTTTTCTCTGTTTTCTACTTTCATCACATCTTCTCTACCCTGTGTCTCCCCCTCCCCAGTTTTAGAATTCTCTTCCAACAGAAACACTCAATGTGTTCAGGTTGAATCATGTTTTCTGGGAAGGAAAGCACCTAACAAACTAAGTGGCCATTCATTCCTAAAACATATGCATGTTTAAAGAGAATGCTTAGAGTTGACCATATTTAAACCAAATGAATGAATTTCTATTGGTTAAATTTAGATAGAGTACTTGGAGGTTTGGGGCATGGCCCTTTTCTTGACATGGTTCAAAAGACCATATTCACCATCATGTTCATCTCATATGGCACATCAGAGTTCTCAAGTCTCTTGAAGTGAAAATAATGGATTGTTTTGCTACTTATTTCACTACTTACTACTGCTTACCCTCAATATGTGCTATATTATTCTCGAGAAGTAATGTAAATATTGTTTTCTTCTGTGTTCTTTTTTTTTCAAAAGAAACATCCCCTTCCTACATAAAAGCAGCTAACTTTGAAACACAAAAATTCAGACTGTAATATACTTTTCCACTTATTTTATGTAATAGTATATAGCCATTAGAAGAAATGATGCAAATATAGATATTGACTTGGAAACCAAACTATGATATATTATTAGGTTAAATAAAATAATCACAGAATAATGTGCAAAGAAAAATCTAAGTGAATATACACACGTATATATATATATACATACATATATGTGTGTATGCCTATATGTAAAGCATATAAAGAAGCTTAGAATAAGTTATATTAAAAAGTTTTGCCTCAGAAGAGGGGAGAAGGATTTAAAGTGAATGATGGGTCTTTTGATTTTTATTCTACATCCAACTATATTTCTTAGTTTTATATAGCCAGTATGCATTGGTCACTTTAAAGAAAGACAGAAGAACTGATTTAAATTAATTGGAAGACAAATAAAATAATCACAGAATAATGTGCAAAGTATGTGAGGTATATGTAGAAATATAGGTTTAGTAGTGCTGTGACGGCTATGATGGTTGGTATAATTACGCTGTCATTTTTTGTTAGTTCTTGGATGATTATCCATTTTGGTATGAATCCTGACAGTGGAGGTAGACCTCCTAGTGACAGTATGGTGAGTAGAATGGCTGTGGTAAGTAGAGGTATTTTGTTTCACGTGTGAGATAGAGATAGTGTTGTTGTTGTTGAGTTCAATATAGGAAAGCAGACCATAAAAGTTTAAGGCCATTGGACCAAATGCAGTTATTCAGAAAAGAATCGTCCTTGATAGGAAGTTTCCAGCTGCTAACGATTATCTCCAAGGGTCCTGTACACATACATGAAATGTGAAGGAGGGTCACCTTCCTTTATAGTGAGTAGGCCATCTTCTACTTCAGCCCCTTTCCTGTCGTCTATTGAAGAAAGACAAGATGCTAGGAGCCTCCTATGGAACTGCTGACTAAGGTCTGCTTTTTATAAGTTGCTTCACAGACACTAGCTGTTTACTTTTGTTTATGGTTTTATTTGTTTTAGTATGACAAGAAATAAATGTAAGGAGTGACAGGTCACGACAAGGGACACTTTGATTTAGTGCTGCTAGTGTTGCTACTTCCAGAGATGGAACCAAAAATGAAAGAATCTAGCAATTTCTTTGTGTTGAAGCTAAATTCATTGTCAGCGACTAGCCTTGAAACAGAGAGGAGAGATGTGAGATAGAAAATACTGTATTATTAGCCCTACCCCTGACTATATAAAATACAAGTTGAATTAGACTTTACATTTTAGGTTTAATGCATAGTTAGAGAAATAAGTACATTAAATTATTGCAATCCAATTGGGAAGGATTTGATGACATTTGTTGGTTTAGTAGGACAAACCTACCCAAGGCAGTATGGAAAGGTTCCCTGCACCTGACTAAAATTCCCACCCATGATTGTATTAAATCTATATAATTAATAAGAGCTTTATATTACAAGTTACATACAACACTGGGAGTCTGCTATTTCTGAATTTTAACAATGAAGAAAATGGAGGCTTGGATAAGTAAATGGGTTTGTCCAAGGTTACTATAGGGGGTGACTAATCTGGGACTGGAACCCAAGACTCCTGACTCTATTCTCTCCAGCTCTCCTAATATAGAGGTTTTTTTGGTTCCGGATTCTACCCCAGAAGACCTAGTTAAAATATAGTGTCTTGTTGAAGGTTGGAATAAGAAAAGTGACCAAGAGATGGAGCCTTTCCAGTTCATGTGCTGTCCTCTTCAGTGGCATTCATGAGGCTCTTTAGCAATGAAGTTTTGATGAAGCAGAACAGAGACATCCAGACTTTAGAGTGGGTAGAGAGATCTGGGAGGGAGCCCAGTATGGGGAACCTGCATCCCAAAACAAGGAACACCAAAAAACGGAAAGTAAAAATTAGCATCAGTTTAAACTCTTCCTATTGGCTTCCAGCTCCTGTCCTGCTAATAGTAAGTAAACCTAGAATGAACACCCTACCAGAAGAAGTTGCAAATGCCCCATCTATAGTGATACTAAAGTGTCAATTTTTATTCACATAGGATAACTTAAGGAGAGACCCCTGCCAGATGAGATGACGAATACATTATGTTTATATAACAACTTTATCATTTTATAGTTTTTAAGTCTGCATCTCTCTTATAGTACTTTTCACACTCTGACTTACGATTTAATTGTATATAAATGTGAGTAAACCTCCTTACAACACTCTAAGCTTTTCGAAGGCAGGATCGATCTGTGCCCACCTTATCATTAGGTATTGAGAAATGAATGGCACTTGAGCATGTACTTGTTTCACTAACGAATGGATCAGGGATGTTAACACTGCTCTTTTTAATTCTCTTTCGTGTGTTGTACTTGTAAGAGCATTCTACTTCTGAAAATTAAAAAGTGGGAGACTCATAGTCTATTCTTCATTTTTAATCTTCTTGTTCAACTTTGTAAGTGAATTGTGCATCTTCACAGGTGTATTGGATGAGGATGATTTATTTAGTACTATTTAAAAGTGCAAATGAACTAACATCCTAAGTTTGTCTATGTTAATGAACTATAACTTGCTGTTCAAGCAAATGTATAATTAGATCGGAGCAACTTAGTCCCAACACAAACAGGGACAATATAATTCATATTCCATATTTCCTAGGTCTGAGGGCAGTGGGCATACTGAAGATCCTTAATCAATACTATTGAATGGTAAGGGAACATTTATCTCTCGGATATAGATTCTGGGTTAGAAAAAAAAAAAAAAAAAAAAGTAGGAAGCATCTGCTTATCTTGTTAAATTCTACGTAAAGAATAATCACCTAGATGGGAAGAAGTAAGATTTTGGTTCCAACAGCATGCAAGAAAAAAATAGGAAAGTTCCTTAGGCATGCATTCTCTTGATACAGCGAGAAAACACTGGGCTCAGTGTTTCCCAGTCCTTGGTTTCCCAGTCTCTGGTTCAGTTGCAGATGTCACCCATTGTGAATGGTCAGACCTTTCAAATGTGTTTGCTGGGAGGGGTTGAAGCCAGGCTCAGGAGTACATTCAAAGACGGGACGAATACCTTCTGAGTGCTGTGAATGTCAGAAGCCCTGTGAACCTCTCCTAGGGTTTCACTTGGCAGGCAGGTGCCCCATTGAAACTATCTCCCCTGGGATCTCATGGGATCTGAGATCCTGCTTCTTCTCTTACTGGGTGAGACAAGAGAAATGATCGGTTCATGTGAGGACAGGGACAGATTCTTTTCATTTTCATGCCATTAAAAAAAAAGTTCTCAAACTACCTATTCCCAGCCCTTCTCCCTTCACAGTGCTATTCCCAGTCGCCTTTCCTTCGCCTCTTTCTTTCTAGTGATACCTCAGACACCTGAAGCATAGAACTATCTGCATTCTTTCCCTGCTCTGTTTTGCTCCGAAACTATTCTAATTGACAGTTTGGAGCTTTGGTTCATAAGTGATCAGCCGTCAGGACGAGGAATGTGAGGCTCTTCGTTTGAAGGCAATTTGGGCAATCTGTCTGAGTCTTTGCTTTTGTCTGGAAATGTTAAGAACGACTACAGCAGTGTGTGCCCGGTGGCCTAGGAGAGTAGGTAAATCTAAGCCGGGGTCTGTTAGCTGGGGAAGGTATGCTGGGAATTCAGTGGGTTTGCAACCATCTCAGAGTCCAAGTCATATTAAAGACTAAAAATGAGCATCGGGAAGCAATTACAAAGAAGGGAGAGGAGGCACAAGTATGGTTGTGTTTCAGGCTATTCCTGCCAAAAAAAAAAAAAAAAAGAAAGCAATGGGCTGAATTCAACAGAGCAATAGAGTTAGCTGAGGGCAGAAATATTTATCTTTTGGGTTATGGACAGCCATGTAATCGTGTGGCTTACTACGGTAGAAAACCCAAAAACCCGCCAACCTGTGAGGGCTGCTGTTTGTGAGGCATTCACCGAAGTTTGTGATCCAAACGATTGTGAATGTGAAAGTTATTACTGCTCAAAAAACACTTTATATCAGGGTTAATTATAAGGAGATTCTAGAGTATAATTAGTGTTCTTTCTATGGAGGATTAAGGGGCTCTCCTAAATGGCCTTTTTGATTGCCTTCTTCCCTTTTTTAATTTCCTCCTTGTCCTTTTTGATTATCTACCCCACGACCCTCAGGGCTCCTCAATGTAATACAATTAAAATAACATTTTTGTGTTAGAGGGTTTTATTTTATGAGCTATTAACCCCCTGCTTGCCTGCAGTCTGGTTCTATCTCTTTGCACACCCACTGCCCCCAGACACCTTGGCAAGTTTGCAGCCCCGTGGGAGGTATGAGCAGATGAGCATCTAGCAGCCCACTTGAGCAAGTGTAGAGACCACCTTCTCTTGGTCTTTAAAGAGATGATTGGAAGATGACTTTCAAGCAGGAATGGAAGGCAAAAAGTGGCTTCCTGGCTCAGCTAGCTTTAGTATAAGCCGACCGCTAGGTAATGTGACCTTGTCCCAGTTCTGTTCCTGCTCTGTGCCATGGCAGATTGCCTCGCACACAGTAGGTGCTCAAAACTGGCCATTAATTTCTTGCTTAGAACCATTTACTGTCTTTGCTTTTGCAGTCCCAATTCAACTGGGAGCTTAGACATGTCAACATCCCTTGCCTATTGGTCTTGAACCATTCATTTATTAGACTTGCCAACAAGGTCTCTTATTAACCTTTATTTCCTTTGTTCTGAGCCTAAAGGGAGATCCCAGCCAGTGCATGCATTTCAGTGTAAAAGTGACCCTAGGAAGCACTATAGAGGAAAATGTATAATTTTGGAGTTGGATAAACCTAGAGTCATACCCCAACCCCACCACCTACTATCTGTGTGGCCTTGGCTGAGTTACTTAAATTCACTGAGCTTCATTTTAATCATAGGTAAGAGAGAGAAATTTTGTCAAACATATGAGCATGCTGTGATGATTAAATGAAATCAAGTGTGTAAAATATTTAGTCCAGTGCCTAATATATGTGGCCATTCAAGATATGTTGTGCACCCCACCACCATCATCACCATTCCCCCCACCTACTACCACCCTCACCCCTGCCTTTCTTGCCATTCTCATTTGGCCAGAACTTCTACAATTCTGCCTGGAGACTGCTCTGTAGAACCTCCCTCCATTTCACTTATGAATCATCCAGTCGTGGAGGACATTTATATTCACCGTATTTGAGGGACGTAATCTTTTATGACATTCTATGGCCTTTCCCAAGCCACCATGGAACCAATACTTGCATGACTAGACTCTGTGAAGGATTGCAAGAGGCACAAGTCACAATGGTCTCTTGTCAAGAAATTCCCACGAGAAACAAGTCAGAAACATGGGGACCATGAATTAACAATGAGTTAAATAACAATTGGGGACAATAATAGATACCTCTACGTAAAACATGATTGTCAAGTAAATACTCCTGATAATAAGAGCATAGAAGATGAAAGGGGAAAAAGAACATGTCGAGCAGGAGAGGGAAGGCTTTAGTGCTAGGGGCATTGCTCTAAGACGAATCAAGATGAATCAGAGAAAAGAAGACATTGAAATGCCATCGAAATGCCTGGATTCATAAAATAATTACAAGTGCCCATTCCAGTTTTTAATATGGCACTTTTGAATATACTAAGTTAGACTGGAACCAAGTCAATGTTATAATCACTAATCAAGACCTTTCTTCCTTGCAAACTGTGCTCTCTGTTTGATAAAAACCTGGATGCATATACTTTACATCTAACAGATTAATAGCTGTTTAATTTTAGAAGCATCCTGTAGACAGGTAGAAATACAAGTAGGTAAAGCTGCAGAGCCATCGCAGAGGGATCAGTGTGGGGAGGAGGGAGCCAGGACCTGGACGTGCCTCATGGGAAAGTGGCAGAGCTCTCTTTCATTCAGTCAATCCACACCACTCTTCTTAAACATTTACTGTGG
The DNA here is from genome assembly GCF_000151845.1 of Pteropus vampyrus. Classification (NCBI taxonomy): domain Eukaryota; kingdom Metazoa; phylum Chordata; class Mammalia; order Chiroptera; family Pteropodidae; genus Pteropus; species Pteropus vampyrus. The sequence goes on from NW_011888866.1 coordinate 4,054,789, forward strand.
CTCATATATGCTACCAGGTACTGACAACTTGAAAGTGAGGAGGACACAGTCCTTGTTCTTAAGGAGCTTAAGAGATATAGGTGCTCAGATGTATCCAGAGATATAGGTGCTCAGATGTGGTGGGAGTTCCTATCAACCCACCACAGGGTTAGAGAGGGGTCACAGAGAAAATCAGGCCAGTATTTAAGAAGGACCCCAAGACTAGTTAGGACACAACATAAGAGTCCTGAAGTCAAATGATAGAGGAAGCCCGTGGGTCAGACCAGTAAGCAAAAGCTTCTGCCTTGTCAGGAGACCTGGAATGCTTCAACATCTGAAGAGACCACAAGGAACCCAAAGTGTGCTGGTTCAAGTCCCGGTTCCTCTACTTATTAGCATGTGACATCAACTGTGCTTCATTTTTCTCGTCTACAAAGTAACAGTCTCAAAAGATTATTATGAATAAATGAGAAAATATCTCTAAAGTGCTTGCAACTTGACACATCAGGGTCCTCAATGACAGTTACGAGTAATAATAAAAATTACTATCTTTGCTATTATGTGATGTAGTAGGGTAATTATATTTATTTTTTAGAAATTTAAACCTTTTTATTTCCCAAGAGGATTTGAGGTAGCTTATAATAATGCATACAGTACTCAAGATGAAAATTCAGTTAGTAAATCAGGGTGGAAAGAAAACATGGATGAGTAGGAGTAATATAATGAAGGCAGAGGTAAATAAGTATACACATTGCATGCTACCAGATTTGCTACATGTGCTAAGCCTTAAGAAAATTAAAACCTTTACTCCAAGTACCTAGTCTAAGACAGGGTCAAGGACTCTAGAGTTAGTTGTGCCACATAGTCGATCCATCTGGTCTCTGATGTGGTTGAGGAAAGCCTTACACACCTGTGCATACTCCATACTGTCACCCCATTGGAAGACTGAGAGCTTGTCTTGGTCCTTCTTGTATCCCCCAGCCCCTAAGAACAGGATTTTGCACATAGTAAGTGCTTAATAAACACTTCTTGATTTGTTATTGGAATGGATGGATGAATAGATGCATCGATGCATGGATGGCAACATAAATGGAGTCAGGTGTAGTCCTGCCTAGAGTCATCATTCTGACCCTGATAACCTCTCAGGATTTTATATCATATTTGTTTTGGCATGAAACCCTCCAGGACGAATTATTTACTTAGAATCTGTTGTTTATTTTATTTAGGGGGATCTTATTTTTCAAATCATTTCACTGAGAAAGTTTTCAACCAATCCAACTGCTTTTCCTTTCCTTTGCTTCTTCCTACTTCTGACCTGAGGAGGGTGTCTGTCCAAAACTTTTCAAAAAGAATGGGTGTGTGTGTGTGTGTGTGTGTGTGTGTGTGTGTGTGTGTAAATGGTTTGGGAGGGTCACGTTTGTCAATCTCAGTCAGTTTTGAAGTAACAGATGGTCTTTATTTTCTCTCTTTTCCACAAACCTTTCAACCTCCATGCTCTTCTAAATGAGGTATAACCGTTCTTACTGAAGTAAAACTTTACATATTAAGCCATTTTTCTATGTGTAACTGTTAAGGCTTTTTATAAAATCTAGTCTTGGCATTATCTTCCTTGGCTTCCTTCTTTCAGTAAGAAGTTCCGTGTACTAAAAAACAAACACACACACACACACACACACACACACACACACACACACACACACACACATTTCTATGTTTTATTTTAATGATTATTGCAACGAGTGAAGTTCCATTATCTCCATACCCTTAAAATTCTCAGTAGCCCAAGGACAAATAATCCAGGGCTTCTTGCATACTGGTCTTTTCCGTCTTACCAAAGATCTGATGGGACATTAAACTCAGTAGTCTGTGGTTACATGTTCAGATGCAGAATTCCTTTGGCTCTATCTCTAGCTATATCCTGGCCACTTCTCTTGGAAATATGCTCATTGTTTGAAAGACATGGAGAGGGAGGGATGAGGAATGGAAAGGAGAGCCCTCATGTCTGGTGTTGTATATGTTCAGCAGAATATGAAGGTCTGCATCAGCAGAGGATGTGGTCCTTCTTTCCCACATTCTTCTTAGATGACGGAGAACGACCAGAGTCGAAGGATCTGGGATATAGCATAAGTCCAGGCCAACAAGGGAGTGAGTCCAAGGGAGTCAGCTAAACCAAGGAAGAGCAGGTGGAGGTGATACCATATATGGGCAGGGCCTAGAGTCCAGGAGGTCAGACAGGTAACAAGAGCAGCGAGAGCGAGCCAAGACTCTGATTATTCAGAAAGGCAGCATTCTGCTGGTGTCATCAGCCTGTTGCATGTGGGTACCCAGCTCCTTTGGGAGTTAATCGAGCCAGAAGAAGTTCAAAGAGCTTCAGGTAAGTCCTCTACAAGAATAAGGCAAGACAATTTATCTGTACATATGTAAAGATAAAATTTCTAAGAAATAGTATAACTGGTGATGAGAAGGGGCTAGGGTTGCTAGGTTATCTTTGTGATTTTGTTTCCTCTTCAGTTTGCTAACTGCAACTCATGCTCAGTTCTTCAATGATATGTAGATAATTTTATGTACTTATGCTAATAATATACTTTATGTTGATAACAATAGAAGTTTTCTTTGAATTCAGAACTTAAGAAAATAACTAGTATTTGGTAAATTGGAAGGAAAGAGAATGGAGTCAAGAGGGAAAAGGTCAAGAATAGATAGTGGTAACATGAGCTATTATTTCTTTGATGGGTTTTCAGTAGAAAAGTATTGGTAAAATTTACCAGTTGTGATCATTTAGACACGTATTGGGCTCAATCTGTAACAAAATGGTTTGCTAAGCAAATGAATATAGGGATAGTTGGTTTAAACAATTGCTGTGTTTCTAAAAAGCTGATTATACACTTTCAATGTGAATCTTTCCGTAAAATAAATCATCAGTCTGCAAGGAGTGGCCCCCAAAGAGTGAGGTTCCATTTGAGGATCAGGTACTTCTCATCAGCGATGTCCTTTTGCAGAAACCATCTTTGCTCAAACTACAAAGAGTTTTATCTTTTTTAAAAAAGAAGACTGATTTCCTGGTTCATCTGTTTTAGAAGTGCTTCGTATAGATGTTCCATATATCTGTATTTTTTAATAGCCTTGGATGTAAATAGTGTAAATAAAATTTCCAGTAATGTTTTTTCTTACTGAAAGAGCAACTTGTTTACTAGCATTTAAAAAAATAGCTATTTACCCAGTTCTTCAAAGGTACCCATATCTGCCTCCCACGTGGCATCTCATACTATGAATCGTACATGGTGGTACTCAACAAATCTGGTTTGTATGAGTAAATATATATATACTTACATAATGTACATAAGAAAACATAGAGTATAATTGCAATAGAAGCAGAACCTCGCTCTCAGAGAGAGAGAGGTACTTGGCTACTGTGGTTTCAATTTCCTCTTATCTGTTTCTGAATCAGAACTTACACCAGGCAAATATGTCTAGCTCTTGAGACAGTGCATAAAATAACAAAACAATATTTTGATCATTCAAAAATTTTGTGAATTGGGTCTGTGCTCTCCCCAGCGATCAGTTCAGCTTAATGAGGTCATTTTTCTGCAGAGGCTGATCTCTCCGACTCAGAGTCAAAGAACCCATGGCCTCTTTTTCTCTCTTCTGCCCCTGACTCATTCCGTGACCTTCAAAACTAAGGCAGCGCTACCTCAGGAAAGGTGGTTGTATTGATTGCAGTTGAGAACCGAGGTTTCTGCGTTTCTCTAGTTGTTTGATTGATGATGTGTGATGCAGGGAAAGCAACGTTCAGGGAGACTCTCGGGTGTGGGGGCGAGAGGTATTAAGTTCAAGACTACCACAAAGATCTCTAGGCTGAACCGAGAGCTGGCTGGGGGTTTTGGTTAAATTGTGTTTGAAAGCCCTCACAAGCCCCCAGACGAAATATGGCAGATTCTAATGCAAGGAACACTGTAGAAGTCATACCCACAAACTCTGGGAAATTACAGCCGACGGTTATTAGTCATTCTTACGGGCAATAGAGAGTGTTGTTTAAAAAAAATTCAAATCTGATGCTATGAGTAAAGAGCTGTTCTTTCCTGGGCCAGATAATAATATTGCCAGGATCAATTCAAGAAATTAATAGGAGACCTTGCTCTGTGCTGCCAGCAAGCTTTGTTTCTTGTCAAGTTAAGCTTGCACACAGGTGTTCTTAAATTCGTGGTGGAATTGTCAATGCATAGAATCCCAGACACACTTATTTAGGCAAAAACGCAGAGTTCCCAAGGGAAGAGGAAAGGGAGTAAACAGATTGTGAATGGGAGCAGCCACCAAAAGGGATTGTTAAATTTCCTATTGATAAAAGATGATTAGGCCCATTCAGAATTTTTTGACTGTGAAGTCTGGAATTTTAAATTATTGACTTTGAGTGTGTTGTTCTGCCCCTTTTTGTTCACATTAAACTTTGCAACCCAAATAGGACACTTGTTTGCCATTTAACTCTGGGGGAGGAAGATACAGGTAGTAGAGGGTGGGGACATCAGACTAGCTCTCAAACAAATCACGGCCCAGGCACTCAGGTGTCTTAGGGCTAGAAGGGATCCGAGAGACCTTCATGGGTGTGAGATGTGGTTCCCTGTCCCAGAGAAGGCCCCTAAGGCAGGGTCATTGTCTAAGATTTACACTAGCATTCAGCAATAGGGAGACTTGATTCTAGGCTTCTGCTTCCTAGTTAGCACTTCTGCCCTCTTCAAGACATGCTGTCTTTTTTTTTTTTTTTTTTTTTTTTTTAGATAGAGACTGGAAAAGAAACAAAAGAGGTAGGGGAAGAGGACTTGCCTTTTAGACTCTAAATGCCTCTATTGTGAGGTAGTATATATTTTGCATTACTTAGAGTACGGTAATGTGTCTGCATCCATGCATTCAGAGCTGTCCCTTCCTGCTCCTTAAGCATGCAACACATTTATTTTACCTGTGAACGCCCACCCCACCCCCAGATCAATTTTGCTAGTACCCAGGCACCTCAACCAATCCTTGAAGCCGGAGTCTGCAAGGTGAATTTCCTAACAAGCTGACTTTTCAAAGGTTTTTCAGCTCTCAAAAACATGAAAGCTGTGTTTAAAAATTTAAGGGTCTGATATGTACCAGTTCTTCGGAGCAGCAGCAGGACGTAGCTCTTTGCAATGCCATGATTCCCCAAACCCCAGCTCTTTAAATTAAGATGTTTATGACAGCTGCTCGTGCTTAATGAAATGCACGTAGAATTGGCCATTAATTATTGCTTTGGGGTTTTTGCACTTATTTCCTACATTTCACCATACAAGTCGATATTGTTGTATAAACTATTTTTAGTGCTTTCTAAAGAAACTCTCTTTATTTGGGGTTGGATTTTTTTTAACTTCTATTGTAAAAATTTCCAGACATACTTAAGAGTTGAAAGAAAATGTAATCCTGCAATAGACCCATCATTCAGCCTCAACGACCATCAACATTTTACCATAGTTGTTTTATCTAGCCCCACTTCCCCCTCCCCCCCACACACATATACATTTTTTAATTTTGCTGGAGTATTTTAATGAAAACCCCAGACGTCATTTTATTTCACTACTAAACATGTCAAGGCACATGTTTTTAGAAATTTTATGTAACCATAATGCTATTATCAAAATGAAAGAAAATTAATAATTCTCTAATATTGTATAATATTGAGTCCATTTTCAAATTTGAAGTTGATTTGATCAAATAAAGATCCAAACAAGGGAGAAAAGCATTGAAAAGCATTATAACTGAACAGTTCACATGAGGTTTTTTTAGTAGTTTCAACCGTGTTGTTAACCATCACCGGGAGATGGCACAAATACACACACACACAAACACATTGTCGGTATTTTTTGTTTTTAAACTCAAGAAGGGTCAGTCCTTATACTCTGACCTCTACATTTCACTTTCAGAATGGATATGGAGGATGTACTAAACAGAAATTTTGTCTTGGTAATGATACAGTACCCTGTATCTATTGTGGAATCCTCAGCTTTGTGAGAGAACTTATTATTTTCTTGTGGTAAATATTTGCACAATTTTTTTTGTTCTTATCAGTGAAAGGCATATGGTCTTGGTGTGTCTTTGAGAGATCCCTATTCCACATATTAATGATTCCTCATCTGCTTTCTGCCAAGTTTTGTACTTTGAGTTAGAAGGAGGTCCAGACATGGAAGTTTAGGTGAATTTCCTGCTACCCAAGCTCTGTGTATTAAGTTCTCACTATTCCACTCTGGCTCTAGTTATCTTTTTAAAGTCTATTTGCAACATGATGACAATTTGACAGGAAAGTCAAGCTTAGTAAATGACCTTGATTCATTCAAATGTGATTAATCCAAAGACTTTTGTTCCTATCCAACCAGAAAATCCTCTTCTCAAACGATTTTTCCTGTTCAATTTGTAAATCTAACTTTTTTGGATTTATCTAAAAAAGCCTAACTAGTTTTTAAAAGCAGGAATTACCTTTTCTAGGTGAATGTCTTTAGTTCTCTGCCATCACATTCACCTTGAATTCCACAAGAGAAAAACCTTTAGGAAGTTGTCAGGTACTGTGGCTGCATCATCAGGGATGAGGTGAGAAACTTGAATATTCTAGAAAGATTCTTCCATCGGTGACTGGTAGATGAACAGAAAGATAAATTTCTGCCTAGTAATGTCCAGACCATAATTTATTTCTGCCTGTATGTTGAACTAATTTTTTCATTAGTCCAACTTGACCATGTTGACATAACTTCACTTATATGAAGGACCCATCTATAGAAAATCAACTCTTAGAATGAAAATGCAACATTTTGATCAATTGTCCAGTTTTTCTACATAAAGTCCAACTAATCTGGAGGCTTATTACTTTAGAAGGCTTCACCTGGATATTTGATTCAGTGTCTGGCACATAATAGGAACTTAATAAAAACATGTTAGCAAATTAATTGACAAAGCCAAAAGATGAAATTAGGAGTGATGACAGAAGACAACAGAGCTAGATAAGGGCTTTATAACTTACTGCCAAGAAAGGAATATTCTACACGTACCTCCACCACCTTGCCTTCCAACTTCCAACTTCATAGCAGACTTTACTAACATGCTTTAGGTATTTTAAACCCCATCACTTCCTCGTCTGTGCTGATCAAGCCATGCATAAAGCACTGATTCTGGGTATGACACTTAAAGGAAAAGGGCCTGATATTTGCTGAACTCTTACAAAGTGCAAGGCACTCTGCTACATACTGTAAATTCCCTCATTTATCCACAATAACAGGTACATGTATGGAAATCTCAGCCCCATTTTTACAGATATGGCTCAAGGATAAGAACTGCCTGGCTACTAAGTGGTGCTGCTGAAATTCAAACCCAAGTTTCATGCTCTTCGCCCTGTGCCAGTGCACTAGGCCAGCTCCTTTAGGTTAGTAACTGCAAATGCATTCAGAAGAGAGGGAAGGAATTTGGTACCGAGGAAGGTATCTGAATGAAGGAAGATCCACAAGGAATATGATTGCCCAGAGAAGCCTGCTATCCCAACCATAATTGTCTATAGCTCATTTCTTTCCCTGGTGAGAACAATGTTAAGTGGGCTTGGTATAGAATTTTGCTACTCGAAGTTTAATCCATAGACTAGAAGTTTTGGCATCACCTAGAAACTTGTAAGAAGTATAGACTCGCAGGGCCCACTCCAGACCTACTAAATCAGAATCAGCATTTTTAACAAGCTCTCCAGGCAATTCATATGCACATTAAACTTTGAGAAGCACTGGCCTAGAGGCTTGTGGGAAATGATAATTGAAGATGCTGACTGAGTAGTTCTAGTGTAGCGTAAGATCATTTCTGGGTAAAGGCAATTCTGCAGTAGGCTGAGAGGAAGAATCATAATTTTTTTATTAAAAAAGAAAGTATAACGGAATTTCTTCCAACTGTGAATCTCAAGATTGGTGACTTGAACTTGGAGATGGATCTTTCTTTCCTCTAACATGTTAGATTGATTACTTTTTGACTACTAAACTGGGAGTGTGTTTGTGCACATACACACCCAATTAGGAAAAAGCTAGCCTATGAATTTATTGGAAACTGTTGTTGGGCACTGTTTGGAAGGTTAATGGAAACTCAATTGTGTTTGCATTATATTCCTTTTCTAAAAATATAATTTTAGCTTTGTTGTTTTTCAACATGCAGAACAATTTGCACGATTTATGTGAATGTAAACCACAAGGAATGAGTAAAGTTGTGGTATTCATAGCTTTGTTTGCCCAGGCTTCTACTCTCCTTAGACAATCTCCAAGGAAGCTCTTTTCAGTCTGCCATGAGACACCATATGAAGGCCCTTGGAAAAACAGTGTGAGACTTTACCACCCACCTGTTGCTGGCAAGCTTTATAAGAAAGTTAGCAAAGGAGGAAGACGTGTTGCAGGTTGCTGTGCCACATCGCGTTGACAGAAGGTTCACAATTATCAGTGTTTTCAAAGTTCCACCACAACTGAAATTGTTTTTCCTCTCTATATGCTCCTTTCCTCCACACTAAGACCTTGTATGTTGGATTCCTGCTCCTTGTACGTCTTACTAGGGAAATGATTATATACTGGGAGGCATGGCCCAGACCATGCATCACAGAGCCTGCTAGAGAAGGAATGAGATGTTTTGTGTAAGTTGTTAAAGCTGATCCTCCTTTGCAAGAAAGAGCTAGAATCAGAGAGTCTTGCAAGGTCTAACTCTTTCTAATAGCATAGTCAATCAACCCAGCTACCAGAGGTAGCTTGGTGAAATAAAAAACTAATTTGACAGAAAGTCAGAAGACTTGCATTCTAGTCTCACCCTTGCCCCTAAATAGTTAAGAGATGTTGGTCATATTTCCTCAACTCCCTAGGGTTGGATGGCATTTCTACAAAAAGAGGGCCACATACAGCCTCTCTGGCCTTCAAATTTAAGGATTCCATTATTCAGTCTACAAAATAAGGAGACCACATTGAGTGCAGCAGTGGGCTTATTAGATGTTCTTTTCTAGCTGGTCACAGGCCGCATGAGTGTATTTTCAGACTAGGAAAAGGCAGAAGCCCATTTTGACATCCCAGGATTCTCCTGTATACAAATTAGAATTAAGAAGGTACTAATTTGATTGCTCTTGCATTTCTACAGTGAGAGCGCCTCGCTCATCTGAGAAGGTTGCAGGGCTTTACTTCATTCTCTATAAAATTTTGGCTTGGGAGACTTGGGATCAGTGGTCTGCCAGCTGGTAGCTATTACTCTATATAGTAAATCCTGTTGTAAGTCATGTGTCTTAGAATCAAGTGCTTTCCTCGGAAAATTAAAATGATAATCACAGCTCATGTATACTGAGCCTTTCCTATGTGACAAGCACTAGAACTAGGGACTAATACTAATCTCACTTTACTGATGTGGAGATCATGGCATGGAGATGTTGGATTACTTGCGTAGGTCTCCTCAGCTAATTAGGGTGATTGGGATCTGAACACAGACAGTGTGGAGACATTATATCACCTCCCTCCTATGGAAATATTCCTATGGGCTGAATATGACTTGGGGAGAAGAAAAAAGCAAAGAGAACAGAATATTCAGGAGAGTGTATTTTAAAATGTTCTTTTAATTTTGGATCTTTTCCTCCTCGTTACCGCTGTTCAGTCTCAGTTTCACAAAACTCTTCAAATATCCATTCAGTGTTCTCTGAGAACTGGGAACTCTGACAGTAGGAACCAAGAATTTTAAGTACAGAATTAAACTTCCCTTTGTCTTTTTGCCAAACTGATAAAAGGCGCCATTGGTTTTCTTTAGTGGGTAAAGAGAAGTAGGAGAAGGCCAGAAGCCATTTCCTTGAACCAAATGACCTCTTCGACCTTGTTGCTGTGGCCCGAGGGATGACTTGCATGCTCCTAGGTATCTGGACACCCTAATAAGAGGTGAATTCCTGAGCTCCTCTGGCATAGATTGCTAGCTTTAGTACATTCACTTCTGTATGAAAGATGATTGTTAGGGACTTATAATCTTTCTACATAATTTAGAACAATTTAGTGTGATCTTTAATTGCTGTTGAAGCCTTAGCCACAGTCTGAAAAAAAGTTTAAAGAAAGGAAAAATCTGTTTGCCTTGCTGGTCAGTGTAACCTAAACTGTTGTCCTTTGTCCAGCTTAACTCAGGTTCAAAGTATCCACCCTTACTGTCGAATAGGGTATAGGTTAAATATCCATGAGCAGAGAGATTTTGAGCTTCCTAGTCTGAGAGATGGGATTTCCAACTTCAAGATTTTTCTCCATCAGAGGAGAGCAACCTGTCCTCAAAGAAGCAACTGGAGGACAGTGTGAATTCTAACCCTGTAGTGTATCACCAACTCAAGTTGTCGAAATCCTGAGTCAGAGAAAGAAATGGGGTGCTAGCAGTTAGGAAAGGCATCCCGGAAGCAAGAGGAATTGAGGCAGATTTTGTACAGTGTAGAAGGCAAGCTAGCCTCCTAGCCTCTGGAAGAATAGCCAGAGCTTAAATTGGGCCCCATCCATTGTGTAATGCTTTGCAACACACTGAGATATTAAATGCAAATGATTGATGAGACCTTAAGCCAGAAGGATGCATATTTAAAGACAAATCAAAATGAACCTAAAACCATGGTGCAAACCTGATGTTAACACGTGACCTCAGCTCCACTAACAGTAGGGAGTGGTGTGGATTGTGTCAACTAGAGCAAAGGTCCCCAACCCCAAGGCTGCGGACCAGTATCAGTCTGTGGCCTGATAGGAACCAGGCCGCACAGCAGGAGGTGAACAGCAGGCAAGCTTGTGAAACTTCATCTGTATTTGCTGCCGCTCCCCAGCTCTAGCATCACCCTCTCAATTCCACCTCAGATCATCAGGCATTAGATTCTCATAGGAGCACTGGTCCCTGGTGCCAAAAAGATTGGGGACCGCTGAACTAGAGAACTTATACTAAAGATGGCAACTGCTCATTCAGATCAATTGTAGATGTGTAATACAGGAACATAGGCTTCGTATTGCCATATTTTCTATTTTCAAGAAAAGGCTATATATATATATATATATGTATATATGATGTGTGTGTGTGTGTGTTTGTGTGTGTGTATATGTATGTGTGTGTGTGCATGTGTGTATATATATAAATATATATCTTAAATGAAACACCTGTATGTTTAAATAGTAGAATATACTATATAATTTGATTTTTCACAAGTGGTAGGCAGCCATTTGTAATACAAACAGAACATGTAGGGAACTGCCGGTATGTCACCTCTGGAATAAGTCTTCATCTCTAAATCAACACAATGATATTTTAAGCATGTCCCATTTAAGGTATGATTTCCATTTGAAAATATCAGCCGCTCTAAGATAACAAACATCACTTCTAATATTCATAGAAGAAAAATATACTGTCATTGACATTTCAGATTTCATTTCTAAAAAAAGTCAATGTATTATTAGATTACATACCACAAAATGGTTTTGTACTGTTACAGGAAAAAATGAATTGAAACCACCGTTATTATAATTTACAGCATCTTGAGAGTGAGCGTGGGAATGCTAAGTAATTTGGCATTTTATTGTCATATAATTTGTTTCAGTAAAGGTGTTTTAAATTTTGGATTTTTGTAGTAGGTCATGGATGCAAAGGTGTATTGCTGCAAGCTTTTGAAAAACCTGGAGGACCAATCCAAAGTTAAACCATCTTTCCTAAAGAAAGTATCATCTCCCCATAGCCCTTGAACTAGAGGGTGTCAGGAGCAGCGGAGACAGCAGGGTCAGAAACAGTGGGAGAGAGCAAGAAATGGGGACAGAACCCAATCCACAGATGCTCCTCACAAGATGGGCAATTCTCAATCAAGCTCCCTCTTCAACTGAAGAACAGCTCCCTAAAAATAAGCCCTCTAGTTCATGATCTGTGTGTTCATGGAAGGTAGGGCACAAAATGGGGAAGAAAGCCACCTAATATCACCCCTATTGCAGTTGGCTTCTAATTAACCATTGCCTCAAGCTGTCCATCTCCTTGGGTACTGTAGGCAACTTTTTGACATTTATTCATTATTCATTCATTTAATTAATAAATATGTATTGATTACCTGCTTTATGCTGGCAGCTTTTTGGGCAAAAAGAAGTTGGCAGTGAAGAGAGAAATATATATAGTCCCAGGTCTGCATTTAGAAGTAAGAGGGAGGAAAGTGCATTAACGACTAATTCCAGGTGAAATAAGAGATACGCATGGCCTTGAGGTCTTGGAGGCTGTGTTGGGAGCTGCACATTGGAAGGGCAGGAGTGAACTGTCCTTATGAAGCCTTTAGAGGTAAAACTTACTCTGAGATAAATCTGCATAAACTGGGCTGCAGGGGAAGAGGGAGGCTGAACAAACTCCAGCAATATTTGATAAAAGGAAGCCCAGAATTCAGCACCCTGCTAGCAGTGTGCCAGTTACGCAAGAAGCTTTCTTTTCGTGCGGCCTCAGTTCCTACCTCTAGGTGATAGAGTTGGAGGAGTTATCCCTGAGGCCCTCTTCTGCTGAAAGGGCTACAGGTGCTGACTGTATATGTGCCCTGGAGCACAGAGGGTCAAAGGTTTGCTGGGATTCCTCATGCAGAGCCTGCCCGCCCTCTTTCCTGGCCTGGGACCAGTGCAGGGAGAGAGCCTTGCTTTTCGGAGCGACCACAAGAGCCATCCAGAAGGCCCATCACAGTCTTTCCACTATTCAAGGGGAAACTGGGCTTCAACAGTGAGAATCTAAGTAATCTCATGCCAAGTAAAAGCCATCCAGCCGTTAGCTGCCAACTCCTCATCTCACAGTTCTTGCTTTGCTAAAGACTTGAACATCTCCTACACCGATCCATGATCTGCTTGAACATTTCCAGTGGACGGTTATCTGTTCTCTTTTTTGATATGGTTAGCTCTCAAGGTAAGGAGGAATCCATCTCCCCAAGTTCAAGTGCGAGAAAAGATAGTGCTTTGTCCAAAGTGCCAGAGCCTGGATTAGAATCCAGTGTCCATCCTACCGAGCCTCCAGCCCAAAAGTGTTCCTGGGACAGTAAAATCAAGGTAAAACTCTGATTACCCAAACACTTGATATTTTAGTTACTTCTTCCCTCCCCACCAAAATTTTTAGACTCCACCCCCTAGATGTGGCCATTTTCTCATTTGCAGCATGGAGAGGCAGGGAGGTCTAGAGGAAAGTGATGAGTTTTGGAATCCAACCAGCCTGAATCTGAATCCCCAGTCTGCTACTTAATAGCTATGAAATTTTAGGAGGTTACTTTACCTCTCTGACTTTCTTAATCAGTAGAACAAGAGTGATAATAATGATTTCTCAGTGGTGGCATAGAATTAAATAAGATCTGTTTGTAAAATACCTGGTGCATAGTAGAAACTCAATGAATGGCAGTAGCTCTTGACTACTACTGCTTAAAAACTTAAATATATTTAGTTCAAAGAGGCGTGTACTTGAAGTTCATCAGGCTAAGGAAGGAAATACTAGGGTATGTTATATCGTAGAATCCCACTGCTGATCTCTCTGAAGTAAATTTTGGGGTGGGTAGGCCTGGAGGAAGAGGCTGCAGCTCAGTGATTCCTTGAAGGCCTCAGTGATTCTCCCCATCCCCATACACTTTCAGGAACTGCTCTGAGATAATCCTGTCTACCTGCTAACAGACCCTTTGCTAGCTGTACTGGCAGTACATCAAGGCCTTTTCCCTATGTGGCCTGAGGTCTGTAGTGAAGCCAGCCTACTGTACAGCATGGAGTTTTACCTTATCATCAGTGCTTGTTTTCAGCCTGACCCCTGGATGCCCTGTTAGGGGATAGATCTCCTGATTCACTTCCTTCTCAGAATTCTACATAAACAAGCCTGAGCTCTAATATATAAATAATTCTAACTCTAATACTAAACAGACTTAGCCACAATATTACCACTATACCCTGGGAACAGGGAGGATGAAAATTTAGGGAATTAAAAGGGCCTAGGAGGGTGGGGAAGACGTCAGAATTTCTATGGAGCATCTGAGGCGTTAAGTGAAAGAATTTTTGTGCACATAGTATGGAAAATTCCTTCATGGCCCTTTATATAATAGAAGCTATTTCTAAGTGTTTCTCCCACCCACCCTGGGACACACACAGGCATGAAATGACAAAGAAGCTCAAGTTCTAAAGCTAAGCCACAGTTGAATGTTATTTGGATAAGAAGTTGGTGACATTTTGTTTTTAAAAAGAAGGCAGGTGCTTAGGAAAGTCCCAGTTGGGCGGTAAACACAAATAATACAGGAGGACCCTCTGTGGCCAGAGTGCTATGTGAAAGTTCAAAGGACCTAATCGACCATCACAAGAATCCTAAACTTGAAGCCTCAGTCCAAGGAGTCAAAAGTGTGTTCAGGCTGAACAAATAACCATTTAAAAAAATGTATGCAAATGGATGATAAACATGAAATCAAGTATATACCCAATTAGTTTTATGTAAATCCTACAGGGCTGCTGAGATGACCAGGATGATGAGCAGATCTGGGAGAAATCAGAGTGGGCTCCCAGTGTTAAAAAGGGGCGAGGCTGAAGTTGGAGAGATGGAGTGATATTCCAGGCTAGGGACCAAAAGGACCTCAGTGAAAGAAGAGAAGAGTTGTGGGAGAGGAAGGATCCAAGAAGAATATGAGAAGAGGATTTATGTGGGAGTGAGAAAAGAGACCACTTGAGTGACTTCAAAAAATAGAGGCTTATAGATGCTTAAAGGAAATTATTCTTGCTTGTATGAAAGGCAAGCTAGTGTCAGAAAGTTAATTCAGGGGATTGAGTGAGGGGTATTTTTGAAATAGCCATCAGTAAACTAGTCTGCCATTCTGAGGTGCTTCAGTAAATGTCCACTTTCTAGCAGTAATAGACTCCAGTGACAAACTGGAGGCCATCTGATTGACCTATTAAATAAATTCCAAGTTTGAGCAAAGCGATATCTTCCCACAGAGCACATATTTACTAAACAAATGACATTGGTAGTGCCTTCTTTTTTTAAAGACAAGTAACATCTCCTGAGCTAGGTAAATAAGAATCAGAAACTT
>NW_011888866.1:4069860-4092030 GCF_000151845.1 Pteropus vampyrus
CAAAAAATAGAGGCTTATAGATGCTTAAAGGAAATTATTCTTGCTTGTATGAAAGGCAAGCTAG
The DNA here is from genome assembly GCF_000151845.1 of Pteropus vampyrus. Classification (NCBI taxonomy): domain Eukaryota; kingdom Metazoa; phylum Chordata; class Mammalia; order Chiroptera; family Pteropodidae; genus Pteropus; species Pteropus vampyrus. The sequence goes on from NW_011888866.1 coordinate 4,069,925, forward strand.
TGTCAGAAAGTTAATTCAGGGGATTGAGTGAAGGGTATTTTTGAAATAGCCATCAGTAAACTAGTCTGCCATTCTGAGGTGCTTCAGTAAATGTCCACTTTCTAGTAGTAATAGACTCCAGTGACAAACTGGAGGCCATCTGATTGACCTATTAAATTCCAAGTTTGAGCAAAGCGATATCTTCCCACAGAGCACATATTTACTAAACAAATGACATTGGTAGTGCCTTTTTTTTTTTTTAAAGACAAGTAACATCTCCTGAGCTAGGTAAATAAGAATCAGAAACTTTATTATCATAACGTGTCAGGAAATGTAGTTCACATCAACTAGTTTATTAATTTGACTGAGTTTTCTCTTGAGGGGGTTTCTTTTTTGGGAAGTGATTTTAAGCTGAGCCCTAACTCCCTAGAGAGCTTGGCACTAAAAAGAGTTTGAAGTTTAGGAAGTGCTACTTTGGCTGTTATTATAAGGCTCAGTCTTTACAGAAGCACCCTCTTCACTTCATCGGTTATTGATCAAGAGAGGGTGTACAACAATGGGAAGCCGAATTCTACCCACGGAATTTTTAAAATTGCAGTGGAGCAGTACTTAAAGCAGAGGGCAAGCACTTCCTCTCTCAAGGCTCCCAGGTTTAGATCTCTCTTGATACAAGAGATGTAGACTTGTCCCATGCCCCCTATTAATTTAATAGATTAGAACTACCAAAGAGATCATTCGAGCCCCGACCCCTTCTTACCACACCACCAGCCCCGAAATACCATGCACAAACCAACCCACATTGCAGAGGGCAATGGACACCAACTGGCTTAGTCCACCAAACTTGTAAGGACAATGAGAAACAAAACCATAGCCACATGGCCAATGGGCTGTTTGAGGGTACTGCGACTGTCAAGTAACAAACAGAAAATTCAGTGTTATAGAAATCTGCTTTCTGAAGAGACCACCAGGCTGAAAGTTAGAAAATGTGGTTTCTTTTCTTTGGCACTCCCTTTAAAGCTCCTGCCACATGAGCATACCTGAGGGAATTGCTAAGTATGCAGTCAAATGGTCCTGTTCTGTTGTTCGCTTGACAGCCAGTATCAAACTTGATTGATTCTTTTTTTCAATGAGTTGATTAGGTGCTTTGAGGTCATACAGACCTAACCTAAATTATTATGTGTGTACCCTTTTTACCACTTTATATAACGCCATTTCTTCACTTGAGACATGTTGATGGTGCCTGATGAACCTTCATAATACCTGCCACCTCCCTTCCACCTGGGACCCTACAAGGATTAATTAGATAGTATCTATAATATACTTTGTGCTCCTTGGAGAAAGATTTTGCATAAAAGCAAAGTATTATTATTTCTAAGAGGGATGGTACTTGTTAGCTCCTTGTAGGATCATTAAGCAAATAGATTATACTTCCCTTTAGAGAAATTATCTCCCAGTTTCCTAATTCTTATAGTCTATAGAACAGAATATGCACTTGGGGGGCGGGGGGGGGAAGCAGGCTGGTTGTTGAAAGAGAATGGAGTGGATTTTTAACCACAATTCCAGAAGCTTCTTTTTAAGGACTTAGTTACCAAAGAAAATAGACACTACTATCGCCTTCTCTCTGATTATACCCTTGTCTCTGTTATAAAAATTACATGGTAAAGACAGCTCAATATTTCTAAGTTTGTTCATTTCGTGGCCTTTTTGATCCTACTATTGTTGAATCCTTTGATTTAATCACATTGTAGTTAAGAAGCTGTTCAAAAAACACAGGGTCACCATTGCACACATACTTGTGGTGATATTTTGACAAATTGATAATGTAAGTTATGAGTGGAAAATTTTAAATCCAAAATCCAGTCCACAGAAATGTCAGAGAAAACTCAAAACAGTATTCATTTTATAGTTGCCTCGTTTTCCAAATTGTGTCAAAATTCCATTTTTGGCATTTACTACAAGCCCAGCCTTCACATGAAACCAGTTGTACATGACCTGTGTTTTGGATAACTATAATGAGGTGCAAACTGCCTAGATTTCTTCACTGTGTAGGCAGGGAATGGCTTTCTTTTTCTGGCACAAAAATTCATGATGAGAATGACATTCATGCTGGGGGAGGGGGGAGCAAAACAAAACACAAAGCAAAAACAAAAAAAACCTTGAGACCTTAAAGTGAGTTGCTGAGTGAATTTTAGAGAAGAAACTCCAAAGCTGTCTGTGGTGCCTCTGCAGGCACACGAAGAGCATTGCCAGCCCCCAGCAATCACATGTGGAAGCTCATGCAAATCAAATCTTAATCCATTAAACTCATTCACAGGAAAATGTAATGTAGGTCAGCGTGGAGAGCAGTGTGGTGTCACTATCCAGAGCGATATGAGTCAGGGTATTCAATCTGAAAGATTCGAAACCAATGTTTAGGATGCCAGAAGGTAAGCATAATATGAACCGAATCAGTAGCTCACAAGGCCTGGTAAGGGTCTCTAATACAGCATTCTGTGAATTAGCCCCCATCTGACCTAGATTATGCATTTTAAGTACCTGCAAATTCGGTTTTATCTCCTCATTCTTCCCATTGCATTCTTGGCCATCTTTTTCAAGCTTTTATCTTTCCCATTGAGGAGGTTAGTGACTCTCTGAGAGCAAAAACCAGTCAGCTTCTGTGGGTAAGAGGGGCAGGGAGAAAAGAGATAACAGAAAACTTTGCCTAGAGAGCCCTGGTGGTTGCTTTTATTTTTTGGCATTTCAGCCTCATCAGCCCCACCTCTAAGAGAGTACCTCCAGCATATTGGGGAGCCACCCAGGCAGTCTGACAACAGGGTTTGTGGGTTGTGTTTGCTTTAGAATGTGTGTGATGAAAGGAGGGTGGCAACACCCTTCTTTCTTCGTAACCACACACTGACGTAGCCCCTCCTACAACTCATCTCCAGCCCGAAACCATGAAAAATCACCAGAAAATAGCCAAAATGTAAACTCTGTGAAAAAAAGCCTTAATTTTGTACTTTGTCCTTTCAAATTTAGAGTCACCCATCTTTGTCATAGCTGTGTTGCCTAAAGTTAGAGGTAAAATTTCTTGAGGGCAGTGAGGGCTTTTAAAGCAGATTTTATTAGAATTGATTTTTTTTGAAGAGCCTTTATTAAATTATCAAAATCAAGTTCATTTTAATGTCTTCACTATAAAAGTAAAATAATACTCATTATAAAATATTGGAAAAGATATAAAAGCAGAAAGGAAGAAAAGTACTAGGCATAATCAGTTAAAATTTTGACATATTTCCTTCGAGATCTCCTTCCTTCTTTTCTTTTTTTTTTTTTTTTTCTTTCAAGTGCTCAGATGTTTCTTAAATCTCAGGGACTGTTTCCAGGCTCAAATATGTGATATTTGGATATATACTGCTTTAATCAAAACACGAGGATGTGTAAGGGTACACCTTAAATTACCACATAGCACTTCTCCAGCACCTTCTCCATTCGCATGGACCAGGAAGGATGTGTGATGTGAGCTGGCATCTTCTCAGTGCCTGAAGCAACTGGAAAAAATGTTAGGGTGGCATCAACCATCAACCTAATTGCCCTTAAGCAGATTAAACCTCCTACATCTAGTGGTAAAACCTGCTGGTGACTGTCCCCATCTGCCTCCCCTCCCACCCCCCATATCCACTGCTGATTAATTGCAAATGTTCATGCTTCAAGACAGAGGGGCGAACACTTGTGCCCCGCTGGTGTTCTCTATACTGTTCTGTGTTCATTGAGGAAAGTGGAGACCAGTGGGAATGTGGCCAGCAATGCAACTGGCTTTCAGACGCATGTTTCTGTAACACATCTTAGTGCTATATTTGTCAATGGACTTAAGGTCTCGGAGAACTTTCCAAGGTGAAAACCTAACGCCGTTTCCATGGACGTGGAGGGTAAAAGCCCTTAACCCTGCGACTTAATGAGAACAAAATTAAGTGCTCCTTTAAGCAGCTTAGATTTATCTTGTCAGTATAAGTGATGGGAGGTTTCTTTGTGTGCTTTAAAAGAGATTTTATGTGTGTGTATGAGTGTGTGCACGTTAATCTAAAGCATCGTCTCCTTGCTTCATTATGTCACCATCCACACTGTTCCTTTATGATAGACAGGGTTCATCTATTCCCCTGCTCTAAACTTAATTACTTTGCAATTAATTCTTTGTTGAAAATAGCAAGGCTCCTAAACTCAGAACACTCATTGTGAGAAAGGCTGTTTATGGATAGAGGTCAAGGGGACGTATTGGAATATTCCGCAGCATTGCCACAGATATCTTGAATGAAAACGGCAAGAGAGAAAGGCCCGATCCAAATGAGGTGGCTGTGGAAGGTGAGGGCTTCCTCCCTAACAAACCAAGCCAAGAATGTTAAACATAGCACCTGAGAAAAATCTCATTCCAATGACCTTAAGAAACTAACATGTTTTAGGACCTACTGTATGGCAACCACTTGCACATGCATTGTTTTAATTAATCCTTATAAAAAAAAATCTTCCAAGCTAGATAATATTCGTATATCTTATGTGTGATGTAATCTCTTCAAGTTATACAGATACTCTTACAGGAGTTCATCCTATGCTGGTCATTGTTGAGTTGTTTGCATATGTAAGATCATTGACTCTGTTATACCAGTTACAGGTGAGAAAACTGAGGCTTGGAGGGGCTGACTTGCCCAACGTTCCGTAGCTGTTAAGTGGTGAGCCCACTCTCAAACTCAGTTGTGTGCCTGTCCTTTTCTCGATTGTCATCCAGAACTTCCTTCCTCATAAAACCCTAGTGCTTATCCTCCTCCAGCCGGGGAAGAGTGTCTTTCAGAGGGTTTCCTGCATGTTAATTGGTCAAATAAGTGTTCCTCAGGAAGGACTCTGAGGAAAGTACAGAAGTGTGACCTTTAGGAGAAGCTGCCATTGTTCTCCAGAATGCTGGGGCCTGTGAGGGTTCCAAGCCTGATGAAGTGGTCCCTCTAAACTCACAGCTCTTTGAAATGCTACCTCATCAGTCTTCCCGCCAGACTTCAGAGGTCAGTGGTGAGCACATACGTGACACAGATGGAAGAGGGTGCTATCTTTCTCTCATAGAGAAGGACAGATCAGGAAAAATCAGAGCCTCCTCTGCCAGGGTCAGGGCACTCCCTATAGCATGTGCTGTGCAGAGAGCCTGAGCACTGCCAGAGTTTTTCATGTAGTAGGTGATAGATAAATCTTGTTGAATGTTTCATGTAGTAGGTAATAGATAAATCTTGTTGAATGAATAAACAAATGAATGAATGAATTCTCACAGTTATAAGGGCAGAGGAGAAGCAGTAGATTGGTGAGTTCTAAATACTTTGCCCACTTCCCCGAGATGGGAAAGACCTAATGTCCAATTAGGAGTTTCTCTGTGAGACCCTGTGACTCAGTGATACCAGCTCACTTTCTCTGTGAAACTTCTACCTTCTTCAGTCCCCTCTTATCCTCGGCACATCTTGTCTGAGGCTTTCTTCAGAAACAACCTATGAAGCATTATACTATTGTGTTATGATACTTACAGGAAGATAAGGTGCTCGCACAGAGCTGCAAGTTTCTTGAAGGCATTCACTTTTGATTCAATCACTAAATATTCACAAGATATTTTCCAAAGAGCCACTATATGCCAGGCACAATGGAAGGGGTTGAGGATCCAGAAATAAGATATTGTCCATGTACTTAATTGGAAGGAGTGATGTTTTATATCTTTGGAAGGGATGATGGTGGGGGATAGAGTGTGAATAGATGGTGGGGTGTGTATGGACAGATACATAATCAAAAATAACACAGCATGAAAGCTACAAGAATGGTAAGCACAGAGAAGGCAACCTTTGGGGGGAATTTAGAAAAGATGCCCCTTCCTAGGGGTGGATGCAGACGCAGACCTGCACCTGGGCACATGGATTGGTGAATGAAATACATCCGCACCCACTTCTTCCCCAGTGCCCTCGAGCTGTGACCAAGCTGCAAAACAGACCACACAGGCTGAATTAAGGGTGCACTGGGATGAGACAACCGACACAGCTTGGGTGTGATGACGAAGTAAAGCCTACACTGAGTCTTGAAGGCTAAGTGGGAATTAGCCCAAGAAAGAAGAGAGGAAGAGCATTCCTAGCAGAGGAAACAGAAGACCACAAAACTCGGTGGTCTCTAAAAACATGGAACACTTGGGAAGTCAGAAAGGCTAAAAAACCAGTCGCCTTTCTTTCTTCAGCATTATATTGGGAAAACATTTATTGCTGGTGAAATACATCAGCAAAAAGATTCTTGACTTTTTTTTTCTTGTTTTGCATATTGGGCTGTTCTTTTCCCCTCACAAAGCATAAGATGACTGTAGATTATCATCAGTTCCCATATCCTTAAGGAGTGAGTTGTAAGGATCCCTTGGATGCCCATTTTCTATAAGTGCAATGAAAGATTTCCTGTTCACATCAACACATCAGCTCTGCTTCCTCCAGTTTCTGCAGAGCTAAAGACTCAGGGATTGGGGCTATGGTCAGAGAGGATCAAGGTTAACCACCCTGTTCCCCTTCTCTTACAGAAGGCTTCACTTTCCTTTAAAGAATGCATTGCTGCCAAAAATTGCGTTCTGCAATACCTCCTTGCTGGCAATTATGCTCACAAAGAGGAGTAATAAGGAGGGGTTCTTATCATTTAGACACTTTTGAATAGAGTGGTAAATTGTTATTCAGATCTCCTTTGATGCCCAATGTGCACATTGTTCTTTCCATGCTCTAGTTTTTTAAGAAAATATTTGCTTCCCTGGCTGTTATCTCCCAACCCCATCCACTCTACCTGTTTCTCCTAATGAGCACAATTCCCATATCTGGGCGGAGCAGCCCACTCTGCAAGGTCCTTCCTATCTCTTTGACCTCCTCTGCTTTCCTCCTGGACAAAAAGCAGATCAGCTCATGGCATAGCATCAGGAGTGTCATATCATGTTCTATGTGTGTACTTCATGTGAAATCAGTGAATGGAGCCCTCTTAGCTTGTGGAATATAATTCTAATCTAAACAAACTTGTGTAAATAGCACATGGGGCTTTATTGACAGAATCAGCTATATTTGAAAAACTACTGCTATTAAATTGTTACTAGTAATTTTCATTGCAGGCAAATACTAAATACACCAAGGATAAAAGCGAAACTTACTATGATGCCAGTGATCTGTTAGAGAAAGCGTTAACCATTAGTACTACAGTCCTATGCTTCTCTTGTTAGAATCTCAATTTACAAAGAAGTCAGGAAACATGCTCAGGTCTACTCAGTGAAAACAAATTTAAGAAATGGATGCTCCAAATCTTAATGTTGGCCTCATTTTCTCATTTTCAAATTCTATTTTTTTTAAAAAAAAAAAAAGGGTTTTGGGGCTAGAATTTGGCTACGAGCCTTTTGATATTTTGGGGTATTTTTCTGACATGATAGACACAGTGACATACCTCACTTGGAAGGAGAACAACAAAAAAAATAAGACAGTTGGTGTATTGTTTGGACTCAAATTTCAAGAAGTGGAGGGGAATAATTTATCTACAAGCTAAGCACAAGAAAGAAAATGAGAAAAGTATATCTAGACAAATTTCATTTGAATTTTTAAATAAAATATGAAAGTTATTTTAAAAATAACTTTTTAAAAATATAAGTGAATTTGTTTTTGGAACAAAGTCTTTATAGCTACACAAGCCATGGCAGAAATCATATATAAAAGACTAAGTAGATTTGATCCTACCTTCTTAAATATATTTTTTAAATTTTCATAAGAGAAAAACTGTCTTAAAATTCAGGGGGGAACGTGTCTCCGGCCATACCATCCTGAACACGGCCAATCCCTTCTGATCTCGGAAGCTAAGCAGGGTCGGGCCTGGTTAGTACTTGGATGGGAGACCACCTAGGAAGACCAGGTGCTGTAGGCATAAAAAATAAATAAAAAATAAGGGATTGTAAGCTGACAAAGTCCTTGCAGTCTGTGAGGTCAACCAAGGGTTGCCTCGCCTAAAACAAAAAAATTTAGAGGGAAAAGCAACATATGATTAACTTTATAGAATTCTTATAAATTGATAAGTGAGAGACTAATAACATACTACAAAAATGAGCAGAGATTATGAACAGGCAATTAATAAAGGAAGAAATACAAAAGTCAGCAAACTTAAAATAATCTTATAAGTAACAAAGAAATATAAATTAAAAGAAGATACCTTTTTAGTGAATTCAGCCTCAGGATTTATTTTTCATGATAATATTCAGGGTTGGTGAGGGAATATACTGCTCTAGGAATTACTACATATAGGGCACTTTAATGATATATAGTCAATTAAAAGTTTAATAAAAAGTTAAACTTTCAAGAATGTAATTTTTAAGTCATAAATTCCAACAAAGATCTATGTAACAAGGATACTTGTATGATAAAATTTTTTTTTAATAACCAAAAATGAAAATTACATAAAGGGTTCTATCAATTTTAATCCTTTAATTTTTAAAAATTTGTTTAGATGTTCTACAGTAAATATGCATTACTTTTATTTTGTAAAATGATGATGTATCTTAAAAAAGATTAGAATGACTTCACAGCGGCATGGCAAGTAGTGGGCAGGCGCTGGGAGTGGTCAGCCTCTGGGGAAAGGAATATTTTATCACTGACATTGCTTCGAATTGTCAGCCCATGATAATAATCAAGAGCAAACCAGCTTTCAGTCGGGCTCTTTACTGTTTTTAAAAAGTTTTTAAATTATTTTAAATCATTGCACCCTGGGTCACTACTCCCATGGCATTCTGCCCTCCTTGATACATGACTATACCGGCTGGTGCTTCGGGAAAGAAAGAGGAAGGGGTGACACCTCAATTTCAGCATCGGGTATGTAAACACCACTCAAAATCGGTACTTTACATCAGTTTTTACAATAAAAGACATAATCACTTCAGGGCTATAAACTGCAGCATTGTCCAGCTTACCTAGGTGATCCTACTTCAGGAGTGGAGTGGCATCGTTTTCACTTTGTAGGCTTTTCTGTTCTGCATGTGTGTGGCATCCCACAGGAGCTTCATTTGTCCTGTCACACTGGAACTTCACAAGTGAGAGTTGTTGGCTGGCTGGGAGGTATTTCCCCGTGTTTCTATCCCTCAGGAACCATGAATGAGATACCATGCATAATATGAATGGTATCCTCCCTCCCCCAGGCACCTTATAAATTTATTATAAAGCACTGGATTTTGCAATAACAAAATAACTTAGGAAATTTGAGGAAAGTGTAAAAATGAGAGATTTATGTCTCTTCAGGGTCACCCTAGACCACATGTCCGCTGAGTAACAGCCTGATTTTATTAACGCAAGAGCAGGCCCTATTTTACCCAGAGCAGGCGGAAATACTACAATGCGAGCAGCTCTGAAGTTTCCAGTGCTGGGGAGCAGAAAAGTAGACATGAGTCAACCAACTTTTCTGGAAGGAAACAGCAGACGTGGACAACTCTGTAGTTTGAGGCGTTGAGACCAGCTGGATAGATGATGCTTTTTTCGCATTTAACATCCACTTTGTAAAAGCTCCTTAGAAAGGTCCTATTTGGGTTTAGGACTATACGAAGATTGTGGTGGGGAGAGGCTTCATTTGGGCAGGTGTGTGGAATGTATAGCATCTAACTTAAGCTTGTGGGTTTTTTTTTAAAAAAACAGTATGTTGGGGTTTATGTAGCTCCTTAGATGTTTATTGTTCCAACTTGCTTGGCATTTAGTTGTCTTTTAAGGCAGTCATAAGCAGAGGTAAAACTTGTAATATGGTAATTACTCCAAACCCTACAAAAAGCAATTCATACCACTTGGAGTTGTTATTAGTTCATCAGAGCTGAGAAATCTCTACCCCCTATTTATTGTGCCCACCGGTCAAGAGTAAGAGCAGACATAAAGGTGCCTTCAGAAGTTAGGCCCTGATTTTCGCTCTGATAAAAAACCCTTGAGAATTCTAGGAAACACTTTCCCTGTTTCAGCCGCCCACTCTACATGCAAGTACTTTTTGTCTATTCTATCAGTTTAATGAGAGGACCGTCTCCCATTCATTATGTCGGTTTGAAAAACAATCAGAAGGATCATGACTGTGTCCTTCGAGAATCTAAGCACCTCCAGGGCTGTATCCATCTTCAGAAAACCAGATCTTTACCTTTGCTCTTACTTCACCTCAGCATTTTCTTCTGCAGCAGAAATGATGCGTTTCGTCATTTTGGAACAACAGTCTAATACATTAATGATTGCAGGTGCTGTTTCTAGAATTTTGACTCTGCAGATGTTCTATGGTGAGCGAGTCCAAGGCGGCAAGCGAAGGTCATGGAAAGCGAGGATTTTATGAAGCTGGGAGACACGGCAGTATAAGCAGAATAACTCGCACATAATTAAAATAGATGAAGAATACATGCTACATAGACTGTCAAAGACATATGCGAGCTGGGAGAAGAGGAGGGGTGACTGGAGGGGACATTAAAAGGATAGGAAATCAGAGAAATGTGGCCTCCTGTTCCTTAGTTTCTAGAATCAGGAAGTTATATAATCCACCCCTGCAGCTTGAGGGGATTGGGCTAATAGTTAACTTAATTTTTCTGGAATGTCCTTTTATTTCTGTAAGTCAGCCCAAGCGGAAAGAAAGTAGAACTCTCATCAATGAATCAAAAGTCAGGAGGGGCCAGCTGGGAGGACTAGGTCCCCCTGGATCCTATACATATTACTTCACTCCTTGGCGGTACTTCGAGTGCAGGTTAAATGAATTGTTCCCATTAGCAAGCTGATAGGACAGCTCCTTTAGATGAAGGAGACTTTGTACTTTGAATGTCACCGTGAGGAAAAGGTAGCCCTCACAGAAAAGTTGACAGTGCCACTTGTGGCAGTATTTTACTGTCATTGTTAAAGCTATATAAAATGATGACTTACAGTAAGGCTCAGAGTTTCAGCATAATATATAATAAGAAGAAGACTTCTGACAGCTTAGAATTGGTGTCGCAATTCTCTTCAGCTTGGTGGTTTATCTGAGGCATGGTGGTCATAGACATAGTACTTGGTGCCAGACTTGCTGTCTGAGGCTGATTCACTCTGACATTGATGCTACATTCACTCTGATTAGTCACTTCTACCTTCATTTGCTGGAACTCAAATCCTGAAAGTTTCCTTGCTTCATCTGTGTACCTTTTATAACCATATTTAAAGCACCCTACAGTAAGTGACACAAAGTATGACTATTGGGGGAAAAACATTAAAAATCAGAAGGATGTTGAATTGACTGAAAGCTTCCTGATGTCTGAGTTCAAAGCCGCCCGACCTTTACCATATTGGCATCAGGGGAATGGCTTGTTTTATTTATTCTGTTACCTTGGAAACTAAGGCACGGGTTTCATTTGCGCAAATAAAGAGTAACAGAATTAGTTATCTTCATCATATAGCAGTTGTAGGAATTATTTGGAATATCTAAATCACATATAAGCATCTTTTAAAATGCAAATAAAAAATCAAGATGTTTGTAGGGGAAAATATATAAGCAGGAAGAGATCCCCATCACATACATTCCTTGACAGGCAGGCACCTGAAGAAAAGTCAACAGGGCTTCAAGTGACCAAGGATGAAAAGAGAATGTACTGATGATGGTGGGCTGAATTAACAAAGCCTGCATTTTTTCAGTGCCCCTAAAACACGTTTTGCCCTTGAAGCTCATGGATGTCAAGAGCAATGATTGGGCTTCCCGAGAGACAAGAGATACCTTCTAGGAAGGAGAATGGGGCTGGTACAAAATGAATGTCCAGAATAGAATTCGAGTCACCAGTGGAGGCTTCGGCTGATACTCATACCATAGGCTTTCCCTCTCAGCACCGTGAGTACAGGATCGTTGCTGTCTTATTGTCTGCTGTGTCCCCATCACCTAACAGTGCCTGACAACATGGGATGGTGAGAGAACAAATGCTCATACAGCCAACAAGCAGCAATCTATATGACAAGTCTGAATTTTTACAAATTCCACTTTTAGCTGAAATGTCAGATTGTTCATTAATGAGATGTTCGAATAGTTTTAAGATTTCTTTTGGCTCTGGGACCAAATTAGTGACAGCTCTGAAATTAGAGGTAACTAAAGCTACCTCACTAGATAGGAATTGATTTCTAAATTCACAAAGGCTTTAAGGGTGCTGTTTTTACATTGTGTAGGTAAAAGGACAGAGTGGAAGACACAGCTGTGTGTGGCAAGAATTGGTCCCTGCTTTTACATCATGTCATAGGAGTCCAATCTCTTACCCTGGCAGCTAGGAGTATCCTCAAGGCTTGGACAAGTCCCCTCCAGTCTCTTGGTTACAAATAAATGGGGTGGAACAGAGGGGCACTTACTTGTACACAGTACACCATCTAAACTGCACAAAATGAGAAAAGACAGCCAGAATGTAAATAAAGTTAAGGAGAGCCTATTAGTGAAAAAGTTAACACTGGTGGAAGGGAGGGGAGACCACAGGGTCTTTGAGCCAGGATATAGTTGTCTCTCATGGTTTTTGCTAGATGCCTTTAGCTCTTGGTGTGGGCCTGGGAGGAACTTAAAGGATTCAGCCAGAGGAGGAAAGAGCTGCAATGACCACTGAAAACGTCACTCACTGAGCTCTGGCCCCAGCTCTGCCACACAGGGGCCAGTTGACCTTGAACATGCCCCTCCATGTTTCTGACACTGTTTCCACACTGAAAAATGGTTTAACAATATCTTCACTACTTAGTTCACAGAAAGAAATGAGCAAATCAGAAGTTGGGTTGAAAATATGCTGTCGACCTTACAACAGTGAACACATTGTTACAATGGTTAGCTGCAAATTGCCCTTGAATAAGCTTCTAGTGAGTTCAAAAATGTAGGACCAAAAAAAAAAAAAACACCACAACAACTGATGGGGAAATGCTACATCTTGTAAAAATGAGGATCAGTTTGCTATTTTGAATGATGAAATTACCTGCAAAGGGGCTAAACTCCAAGTGAGAAACAACCATCTGCCCTAAAATAATCACTTAAGAAAGAGCCAGAATTTCTCAGGTTCTTGTTCTGGATCATTAACCAAGGGATGTCTGATTCTGTTTAGGTTTCTATATAGTCGAGGTGCCCTGCACTTAAGAGTGGATGCTATTGTGTACCACTTATGCAACTTTCCATTCAGCCAACAAAAACACGGGCTGCCGAAACAAAGGGGGAACCAAACAAAAGATTGTCTGAGAGGGCAGACCCATCAAAACTACAGTAAAAAGATGGCAGAGGGTCAAGGCAGGAGAAGGTAGAATTCAAAGTCAGGTCTTCTGATTTATTTTCTACTGCACGCTTCCTTCACACAGCCATGCCAAATTCCAGTTCTCCCTCATCAACCAATGAGGTTATGACCCTAAAATGTATTTTAGTTGATAAAATCATGATTGGCAAGATTAAAGTCTCATTAAAAACAAGAATTTAAGGAGGAGGAATAAAAGGTATTGAATATTTCTTTTCATAAATAACATAAGATGAATGGCTACATAAAGATATTCTGTAGTTATCTGCTCTTCAAAGCATTGGACCTACTCTAGTAACACTTTCTGCAGCAGGAAATACCCTCGCTGCATATTCGATGCATGGGCAGAATCACTCACACACTTACGGAGACTGAGTCTCTTTTTAAAGTTTTCCAGCCAGTGAGGAGTTTTTATTATGAAAATTTCAAACACACATGCAGAGGGGTAGCAGTGTAATGAACTCCATCCCAGATTGAATACTTTTCAAGATTTTGCCATACTTGCTTTGTCTATCCTTTTTCTTTGCTGAAGCATTTTAGAGCAAATCTCAGGCACAGTAACATTTCATCCCTACGCATTTCATATTTCGGTTTGTAATTAAATGCCTGCTGAACTCACATTCTCCCTGTTTCCTTTTCAAGGCCACTCGGAGGTTTTGTAATTGTTATTTTGTTTTGTTTTCCGGCCCCTTATGTAGCATACACTTGTTTCCCTTTCTGTTCTGCTCTCATAGATGTGACTTGGACCATGTGGTTCAGAAGAGCATGAATCAAGAAATGATGCTACATTGTTCTATTTTAGAAGAATGACTCCCAAACTCACATATCAAATAATAATAATATTCCAAAGATTTAAAAATCTGGGATATACAAGTAGAAAACAGAGCTATGTTTAAAAAACAAAACAAAACAAAACAAACCTAAGTTTGGCAAAGAGAGTTTTGTGAAACTACTCTTCCCTATTGGTCCCAGCATAATTCAGTGGCAATGGCATCCTGACTTTTATTCTCAAATCACTTTGAATAGAAGGGAGATTACTAAACCCAAGTTAACTTTTAGGCTGTTATATCTAAGAACCCTGAGTACTGAAATCATCGTTTCTAAAACAGCTCTCTCAATCTCAGAAATGGGAGAGTTAAACTCTTCTAAATTGCCATGATGAGAACTCATGAAGTCTCTTTCTTCTTGCTATTGCCTATGGTTAAGTGGAAATTTTTCTGTAGGTTCTTTATTATGCCAGAGCCAATATGAGATTAGCTTTACAAGCTGGGTTATAACCTTACAGTTTCTGTGTCGGGGATCTGTTAACAAGATCATAAAGATCTTTCTAACAGATGAGGCCTACGTGCCCTGTGTTCAGCTCTGGTAATGACCAAATTGATTTTATCAGAAGTGTTTAAAAGCGCCATTTTAACTATTCTATTGATTGCCTGACCTCTGATTCCTAGAGTTGGTGTGTGTTCTCTCCTCTCTCGCTTTTATATGTAGCCTTCTGGTTTCTCTTAACCTGTGCAAACCTTTCTTTCTATGCCTCCAGACCATCTCACTGAGCACTTGTCTCACCATCTCTGTTCTTCTTATGTTCTCTGTACATTTCCAGAGGACTAAGCTTTGGCGTCACAAATGGTAACTAGATGCACGGCTCTTAGGATCCATCTTCGTTCATGCATTTGACAGATTTTCTTGAGTTCCTACTGTGTGCCAGACACCATTCTAAGCACTAAAAAATGCAGTGATAATTCAGGAATATGAAGTCCCTAACTTTAAGAGTTGACATTTGTTGGAAACACATACAACAGCTATTTAATAAAATGTCATAAGGAGAGAAATACTATTGAGAAAAGTAAAGCAAAGTGGAGAATGAGGTGGGGAGCGCAATTCTAGATGAGCTGGTTGGGGAACATTCTGGGAGGGGGTGACCTTTGAGCAGAGATATGAATGGAATATAGGTGCATATATTTTAGTCTTTTTTCTATACATGTTTGGGGTTTTTTTTCTTTTGGCAGAACTAGAATCACACTATGCTATGGGGATTTTTTTTTTTTTTTTCTCTTAGGACAGCTAGAACATCTCCCTATGCAATTAAGTTTTCATTATTTTAGTGATGGTAGAGTACTCCATTATATAGGCATACCATGGTTTATTTAACTCATCCTACACTGTTGACATTTGGGTCGTTCCTCCCTAATGTTTTGCTGATAGAAGCAATACTATGATGAAAACCCTGTATACATCCATAATTATTTTCTAAAGCCTCCATTTTTAGTGTTTGAATTGCCAGATGAAAGAAGAAAATATTTTTCCCTTCTTTTAGAGATGAGGAAACTGAGGCTCAGAGAGATGAAGTATTTTGACCAAACTCAGCCGGCTGTCAAATGACAGAGCTAAAACTGGAATCTAGGTTTCCCGACTCTAAATCTTTTATGGGATAATAGTTTCTCTATTAATCTAATAATTGTCATACTCAATAAATTCTGTGAATACAAAGGAAATACGTTGGCAACTATCTTATTTTCTTGAATTGTCACCCAGCAGTGGCCAATCCAGACAAACTGTCTAAAGTTCTGTCATCAGAGGAGAACAGAGAGGCTACAAAGATATATTTAATTGAAGTTTTCATCTTCTTCAAGATGATAATAATGTTGACATTTTTAGAACAGACCCTTGCTATCCTATGTGTTAAGGAAGCCACCTCTCTACTTCTGAATATCTATTTGCTATCTCATTGGATCCTGGGGCTTTTAGTGTTCATGCTGGTTCTAATAGTAGAACTCATTTTCCCCAAATCTGGAACCAAATTTTGATTGTTTCTACTTCAGCAGGCTCCCTCTCCTTTCTAAGTGAGTCAGGACATGAATAAATCCTTGAAACTGTTTCCTCCTTTTAATAACTAGCATACCCCTGTCCTATCCATGCTTCTGCCCTCAGTAGCAGACTTCGGTTTTGGGGCAGCTGCAGACCAAGTGGGATTACATGCCTTGACCCGGTATGCAGACCAGGATCCATGCTCCATGAAGTATGACTTAGGTTATCTACACAAGGGTATAATATATGAACAGTGTCTGTATTGCCTTACTTGCTTGAGGCTATAACTCCATAATCTTTGGGTCATCCTCACCCAACCTGTTCTGATAGCTTTGAGTCTGTGGATTACAGCTATTGCCATGTGTTTGACAGCATATAGGCAAGTCACCTACAGACAGTTCAAGTGAGTACCTGCCCTTATTAGTGGCAAACATAAACAATTTCAGTGGTACATAAGGTAAAAGCATTTCTTAGAAAAGTGTGATAAGAGCTGCTAATTTTTACCTGAGTTAAACTATTCAACTTATAAGATAAAACAACTCAGTACCAGAAGTCTAAGCTGGAAATGTTGATAGTTGTCATTTCACATCCCTGCTCAGAGCTCCAAGATCAAATTTAAGCCAACTAAGTAATAATATCTGATGGGTAGCTTCGTTTTCAATATGGAGACTCAAGAAAAGAAAATCAATTTGAAAGAACAAGGATTCATATTATTCTTGCTTCCACTAGTACTAATCATGCATTTGGCATCAGGAAGCCATAAGGGGAGAAATTACCTTCCTTGGGTATGGACCTTTCATAATACATTGAATAGTAATTTCTAAGATAAAGATGGATGTTTCCCAAATAAGTTGAGTCTAAAAATTTCTTTCTAACATAAACTTATGGTCTCTTTATGTTGACTTTGCTGGGGGACCAGGAATAAGGTTTCGTTCTTGGAACTGTTTTGTCAAAGATAAAGGCAGGAAAGAGGATATAGCTCTGGCCAGCCTGTCCAAAATTAAAAGAATTTCTGAGCACAAATATCAGGAAATATAACCTAGAGATGGAGGGCAGTCACGCACACAAAAAATTTTTAATTGGAAAAAGAAAAAAAAAATTCCTCTTATCAATGCCCATAACCATTTTTCAAACTAAAATGGAATATATTTTTTTTTGTCGTAAAAAGCACCTCGATTGGTAAAAGAGCTGAAATATTATTACCGAAACAGCTCAACCTAGGCTCAAATCTAACATAAAAGAAACCTCACATTAAAGTATTATTTATCTTCATAATTAGTATTTCTAAATGATTTTTAAAGGCTTTTTATGCAATTACAAAATGTTTGATTGTCGTAACATTGCTAATGCTTTGATGCCTTCGGCATGTTGTCCTTGGTCCCTGCAACCCTGGCACATAATTTATTTCTCTTTTGAGTGAACTCTAAGCATTAGTGTCCATTAAGAATTTTTGAAACAAAGTCCAGAGATTACTTGGAGCACTTTCGGTAATATGTACTGATTATCATTAATAGCTCTTTTGTCCTAGACAAGGACATGGTTTTGTAACATCATTTTGTTTGGTGAGGCCCTGCTCGGCTGTGTTCCTGATCCGCCTCCTGCATAAAATCTCTCCTTGATGATGTGAGGAATGGAGCAAGCTCATGGGACAACTCAGGACTGGGGGACGGGGGACACAGAGCCAGCACAAAGTGGTATTTTTTCTTCATGAAACAGTTGTTAGCTATTAAAAAAAAAAAAAAAAGACTAAATGCTGGACACATGCTAATGTTCATGTGCTACATTTAAACTGCTATTTTAACTACTAGCCCCGTACAATGACGAAGTCAAAAAGAAGTACAGGAGGGAGGGAGCGGACCCAAGAGATCGCGACCTATGCACAATGCTTGTTGATGATATGGCAGGAGGGAGGTTAAGTGTTCCGGATTTAGTTTTGAAAGTTCTGCCTGAGCTCTCAAACACTAATTTACCAGATTATCCAGCTGTTTACCAACATTGCCCTAATGTCTCTCCCCACAGGATAACTCTCTGTTTAACCACTGCAAAGTGTCTGAAATTAGAAATACCTTTAGTAGAAGAGAAGATAGGTGTCTATAGGACACAGTGTTAGGTGTTTGACATGAATTCTCTTATTGAAGTCTGTAAACCTAGCCTGGAGAATTTAATCTCCATTTTATAGTTAAGAAAATGAAGGCTCAGAGAGGTTAAGCCATTTGCCACGACATCACAGCTTGACCAGTGGACACCGTATTTGACTCAGACATCTTCTGAGGAGGGAAAATCAGTCTTGTGAAGGACTTCAGAGTGGGAGCCCGCCTTTTCTAGAAATTGAACTAAGAGTCAATATATGTGGCTAGGGCAGACTCATTGCTAAACGGCCAATAAAAGATTTTGTTAATTATTGTTTAGCACATCTCCTCCTCCCTGCCAGACAAACTCACTTGAAATATGGATGCACCAGCATATTTAAAAACAAAAAGTAGAAAAAAAGAAAAACTTCACTGCATTTTTTTAGGGATTCTTTGTTTCTTTTTGTTTACTTTTATTCTAACACAACACTTATCCATGCTGAAACTATGTCTACCTCAACAATTGTTATTTCATTGTGAAAGAGGACAAGAGAGGGGATGGGCGAAGAAGACAAGCTCAGGTCAGGCACCCTGGCTGAATATGTTGGCAGAGGGGCATCTTTAGCTAGGGACTTGTCCAGAATACAGGGCCTCTGGAAATTCTAGTTTAGCAATTGGCATGTCTGGGGAAGAAGAAAGATGCCATTTTTTATCTACCCGCCCCCCGCAAAAAAAAAGTTAAAATAAACTTGGTACCCAGACAATTGCCTAGGAACGAAGAGACAATAAGAAGTCCATCAAAGAAGTTAATTGGTCCAAGATTTGGCACTGATTGGAAATATCAAATTACATTCCTAAAATACTCTGCTCTGTGATAACTATAACTCTGAAACTACTACTGATAACCGTGACAGTGATAAATTTGTGGTATTTTCATGACATTTCCTTTGCTTTACTTTGAAGCATGGTTGACTAAATAGAGTCAGGGAATCTTGCTGTATTAGAAGCCTTACCTTGGGTAGAGTATTTGTGAAGATTTTTCCTCTTAGTTTTAAGGGTATTAATTGGCAATTTAAAACTGCTATCATTGTTAAGTTAAAAATTAAAGCATTATATAAATTACATTTACATAGAGAGAGAAAGAGAAAGAGATAGACTCTTTATGTATTTATATATTATATATATATATATATATAGAGAGAGAGAGAGAGAGAGAGAGAGAGAGAATATAAGGAGTCTCACAACTGTATCAAAAGGTACCATTTTTCTCTAGCCCAGATAATTTTAAAATATCACCCAAAAGAAGTGTATCTTTTACTTATATAACCTTTTGTGGGTACTGCCTTCTTTCTTCTTTGGATTTAAAGGCAAAAAGAAAAAAGTTTCAGGTGGTTACCTTTGATTGTGAGCTACATTAGATTTTGTACAGTGAGAAATAGATCTGGCAGCCTGTTGCTTAGAAAGAAGAGGTTTGGTTTGATAGCTAGAAAGCAGGGCAAGGAACCATTGAACAATGAACTAGAAGGGAAATAAAGAATCATGTAGTTCAACTACCTCATTCTACAGATGAGAAGACTAAGGCGCAGAGAAGTTAAGTGAATTGCCCAAAACATCTAGTGAGTTCGCTTTTGGCTCAGGGTATGTGAGCACTTCGCATTTAGAAAGTTGACTCCACCCCGTCATTCAACTCCATGAAGTCCCAATCTCTGTAGAGAATATTACTCTAATTAGTGGCCCGTTTGCAAATCTCGGGGGAAGGATCTTGGTGTCCTTCCCAGTCATTTGGAAATAAATCAAAATCTCCACAACAGCTGGACTAGGTGTGACACCCTTCGGTAGTGGTGATCAAAGTCCTCTGCCCATGCTGGTCAGCAGCCCACTTGGCCCACTTGCCTGTGAGCAAGTATCTTCCCTTGATTTCAGAGAGTAAAGAGTCTAGGGAGTCCACAGTGTAGAATAGAGGACACTTGCTTTTAGGAACTCGGTTCTCTGTCTCATGCTCTCCTCCAACAAATATGAATTTTAAAGTCAGAACGTTGGTCTTAAAACCAGAGTCCTAGGCCATGAGTCAGTGTGAAACCCAGAAACATCATGAGTAGCTATGGCTTGTCTTTCAGTATAACATTCTTATTCAACTCTGTTAAAATAAAACTGTGTGGGTTGCCTATCCTTTATCAAACTAAATATTTAATATTTATATTACTCTTCCTGATTGGTAAAGCTCTTTGTACATCTTTATTTTAATTTTCACAGCAGCCTTTGTGTATTATTATCATTCTAATATGTGTAATATAATACTTACTGATTGTAAAGAGTAGATAATTCAGGCCCAGAGAAGTTAAATAATTTGCCCAAGGTCTCTCAGCCAAGAGGCTGGAGAGTGGATGGGTTAAGAATGCAAGCTCAGATCAGCTTGACTCCAAACTTAAAAAGTTTACTCTTCTACTACTGGGTAGAATTAGAGCTATTTGCCTCCTAAATGCTCATCAAAATCTATCTTTAGAAAATCCAGTTCTCCAAAAATTCTTGATTCAGAGCTGCTGCTGCTGCTACTAATAGCACTAGGTTTGTATAAGTCTTTCCTCTTCTGCTTGAAGATCTGGGCAACGTATGACTGCTGCGATCTCATTTTGGATGCGTTCTATGGTGAGAAAGACAGGTACCTTGCAACCTCTGGGGAAATGAGAAGAAAGAGAAAGGGAAAGACCTACCCCACCTCACTACATTTAAGGGTGAAGAAATGCCTGCTAATCACAAACTAGGACACACAGGCCTCCTCTTTCTTTGGGTACCTCTCTCACCTAAGCTCTGCTGAGGCTTCCTGGTTTACACAGACTTGGGGATAGGTTTAAATTAATTGCAGAGCTGACTGCTGAGTGCTATGCTCCAGGGAGTAAATATATATTTTTTAATATTTACTCTTTTGAGAGGCACTATCTGTACCAGGGTTTTTAAATATGTGCCATTGGATGCACTTCCGGTCAGGTATTAACTTTCCACAAAAATTTTTTATTATGCTAATTAAAAACTTCCCTGAGCCTCAGTTGACCTATCTGTGAAATGAAAAAGATGTTTTTCACTTTTTTTTTACTGCTCTGGAGTCAGTTACCATGAAGTACTAGAGCTGTAGAGAAGGGAATGACACAAATTCAAGTCGTTATTGTGATCACAATTGTTTTAGGTGAGAGGAGGAGGAAGGGAATTCCAATAAATGTTCTTATCGTTCCATTAAATTTATCTTTTATATATTTACATTGTTTTCATTTGTTTGCTTTTTGTGAAGAAATAGAATTTTGCCTTCATAATGACTATTAAGTAAAATAATAAAAATAAATATCATGTACAGTCCTGTCTCCATAATTGGGAGTTGTAATACTTTTTTTTAAAAGATTGCTTTTATGAGAGGTATAGGTTTTTAATCCTTTCTCCATAAAAATGCATTTATTAATTGATCGATATGTTCTTCATTGTATATAATAGATAAAATTTACATTATGTTTGTATACGTTACAGTTGCCAGATAAAATTCAGGCTGCCCAGTTAAATTTGAACTTCAGATGAACAATATATTGGTATCTGAAATTCAAATGTAACTGGGCATCCTGTATTTTATCTGCTGCATCTAGCAACTCACACACAGGTGCATCCTCCAATTATTTATTTCTATTGATCGCTAATCGACAGTTAAGCAAAACTGAGGGGCCAAGTGTGTACTGTTGTTGAAGTCACACTTTCTCCCAGAGACAGAAACGAGAAGTTTTAGTTCCGTGCTACTGTGATCTCAAAGATCAGGCAGCTTTCCTGGGAAGATTTTCAAAATCTATTATCAATGTAATCATCATGAAAATATTTGACGAGAACACTGCATCACGCTGTATAATAACTTTAAGTAGAAAAGTCAAAGTAGTGGTATTTTCATCAGGCCTTTGGATGTCAGGAGAAAATAGTTCCACACTCAGCGAATATAGATAGGTCTGTTTTGGGCTGTGTTAAATCCAGTT
>NW_011888866.1:4092080-4117407 GCF_000151845.1 Pteropus vampyrus
CTGCTACTAATAGCACTAGGTTTGTATAAGTCTTTCCTCTTCTGCTTGAAGATCTGGGCAACGTATGACTGCTGCGATCTCATTTTGGATGCGTTCTATGGTGAGAAAGACAGGTACCTTGCAACCTCTGGGGAAATGAGAAGAAAGAGAAAGGGAAAGACCTACCCCACCTCACTACATTTAAGGGTGAAGAAATGCCTGCTAATCACAAACTAGGACACACAGGCCTCCTCTTTCTTTGGGTACCTCTCTCACCTAAGCTCTGCTGAGGCTTCCTGGTTTACACAGACTTGGGGATAGGGCCCTATAGGTTTAAATTAATTGCAGAGCTGACTGCTGAGTGCTATGCTCCAGGGAGTAAATATATATTTTTTAATATTTACTCTTTTGAGAGGCACTATCTGTACCAGGGTTTTTAAATATGTGCCATTGGATGCACTTCCGGTCAGGTATTAACTTTCCACAAAAATTTTTTATTATGCTAATTAAAAACTTCCCTGAGCCTCAGTTGACCTATCTGTGAAATGAAAAAGATGTTTTTCACTTTTTTTTTACTGCTCTGGAGTCAGTTACCATGAAGTACTAGAGCTGTAGAGAAGGGAATGACACAAATTCAAGTCGTTATTGTGATCACAATTGTTTTAGGTGAGAGGAGGAGGAAGGGAATTCCAATAAATGTTCTTATCGTTCCATTAAATTTATCTTTTATATATTTACATTGTTTTCATTTGTTTGCTTTTTGTGAAGAAATAGAATTTTGCCTTCATAATGACTATTAAGTAAAATAATAAAAATAAATATCATGTACAGTCCTGTCTCCATAATTGGGAGTTGTAATACTTTTTTTTAAAAGATTGCTTTTATGAGAGGTATAGGTTTTTAATCCTTTCTCCATAAAAATGCATTTATTAATTGATCGATATGTTCTTCATTGTATATAATAGATAAAATTTACATTATGTTTGTATACGTTACAGTTGCCAGATAAAATTCAGGCTGCCCAGTTAAATTTGAACTTCAGATGAACAATATATTGGTATCTGAAATTCAAATGTAACTGGGCATCCTGTATTTTATCTGCTGCATCTAGCAACTCACACACAGGTGCATCCTCCAATTATTTATTTCTATTGATCGCTAATCGACAGTTAAGCAAAACTGAGGGGCCAAGTGTGTACTGTTGTTGAAGTCACACTTTCTCCCAGAGACAGAAACGAGAAGTTTTAGTTCCGTGCTACTGTGATCTCAAAGATCAGGCAGCTTTCCTGGGAAGATTTTCAAAATCTATTATCAATGTAATCATCATGAAAATATTTGACGAGAACACTGCATCACGCTGTATAATAACTTTAAGTAGAAAAGTCAAAGTAGTGGTATTTTCATCAGGCCTTTGGATGTCAGGAGAAAATAGTTCCACACTCAGCGAATATAGATAGGTCTGTTTTGGGCTGTGTTAAATCCAGTTGCGTGGAGGTTCTGAATAATCAGGAGTGACAGCATAAGCACTTTCTCTTCAAAGTGATTTTACAGGAAGCATTATTTTCTAAGGAAAGTACACATATAGCTCTCATAATGCTGAAAGAGCACTAATGTATCAACTTATTGGTGCTGGTGTCATGAGCTGCAGTTGCAGATTGTATTTAGATTTTAAACTTCACTCACTTGCTGTTGTGGAAGTTCCCTTTTCATGATCAAGCTTATTTCAAAAAATTCTGCAACACTTTTTTAGTCCCCATGTGAGTGAGCCTTCAAGGCTCTTTGCAGAAGGTTCTAACTTCACTTTGCGAAGCCAACTCAAACATGATGAAAAACAATAGTTTAATTTTCCTCAATAAAAAGGAAAAAAAAAGAATTTGAGTTGGGCTATGTAATTTCAGCTTCCCTAAATAAATCCTTTGGAAAGTTGTGGGGGGAACAAGTGTGTGATTTTGGTCTTGGCACACAACTTTGGAACTAACTTTTAAAATAAAAAATGTCTACCATGGATTTTCATAAAGGATTTCTTCCCTGTACTATTTGTTCCACAGCTAAGTAATAGGTCTGATGTGGGTGCCAAATTTTTCAACAACTTTTACTTTCCAGAGGAGGGTTAAATAGATCTCTTAATAACTTGAAAGAAAAAAATTTCAAGGTTTACCACAGTTCTTAGTCACAGGCTAAAATTTTTAAGAGTTCTATAACTTTGAGCCTATTTAGTCTCAAGAATATCCCCCAAGAAGAATGAAGCAAAAAGAGTTCAGAATGGAGAACTTTTGAAACAGAGATAGTACTGTTTTCACTGAAGCATACGTTCATGTTATCTTTATGTGGTCTTATGTGCCAAATCTTGCTTAGTTCCATTCTTCACCTGTTCTCTGTAAATCATCTTGGAAACATCAAGTGTGCTGACTCACAAATCTCCTGTTTTCATATAGTATGTGTTCCTTTTGGTGCCATTTATAGAGAAGCTGTAGTCATTCTTCTGACCTTAATGTGTACAGAGAGATAGGTACATTTTGTGGATGTATTTTCCCTCACCATTAAAAGTTATGCTTCATGTGAGCAGGAAGAGTCATTTTCATTAAAAAGTAAACACAGAATCAATCCCCATAGCAAATTAATTGCCCTGTTGTGCAGCTCACTCTGGTTTGAGTAGGTTGGCATCATTCTCTTGTGCCTTAAATCTTCCCTGCTCTGCCTAGAAACATGATCATCTTCCCTATTTAAAATAAAAAATAAGAATCTTCTCTCTCCCTGTTTAATTACTACCCATGCTGCTTCTTTTTACCACAGAACTTCTTAAACCAGTAGGTGATGCTCACGGTCCCTATCATTCATGGTTGCGTTAACCTGGGATAGGTCCTGAGACGCTGCCATGTAAGATTAAGACTAATCTTGCCTTCACATCACCATTGAACAAAATGTGTTTCTTAGTATACTGTGAATGATGTACATTGCAAGAAACACGGACAGCACACTTTCTTACCTTTGTCATTATTTCGTCTCTTCTAGGTATCTCAGTAACGAAGAAGACACATACATGTAAGTAATGCATTTTTTTTCTTGTCCCAAGTTTTCTGAAGAGTTGGAATTCGCATATGTCTGGCTGCTGTGACCCTTCAAGTATTAACTAATGTTTCAGCTGTGATCCATGGTCAACAGAGGTCATACTTTTCTACCTGTAGTGGTTGGAAGTGGTACATTTCCACCTGTTTGTACTGAGTGTGTGTTAAAGAGAGTCTAGCCATATTCTGATGAATCTAGTGTTTAAGCCATTAAGCTGTAGAAAAATCATACAATCTAGCCTGGAGGATCAATTAATTACTTACTGGTCACCCCTACTCTGGATCCTTCTTAGAAGAGTGGGTATGTTTCTAGGAAACATTACCTTGATTACTTTTAAACTTTGGTCTCCTTTTCCTCACCACTAGTTCATGATTTAGGCCGTCTTGTACTTGTGTCTGTGGAGTAGAGATACCGACTGGAAATAGAGGCGCTGTTGTTCAACCATGAGTGTGGCCTACAAGGGCCCTGGTTAATGGCATCGGTAGTTTGATGTGGAAATGTGTGCTGGATTTATACTCTGTATTCATTCCCACTTCTCAGGTTTAACTGCTTTCATCAATTGCCTTCATTCAAACTGTACCATAAGTTTACAAACTCACGTCAATGTAAAGTGTTGTGATTTGCAATCTGAGCAATGATGTTTGACTGTGCTTTGAACCTCAGGATGAAACTAATATGTCATTGATGCAGGCAGCCAATTTTCATTGTACTTGACTAGCATATTTAGACTTTGAATTAATAGTGTCATTAGAATTTGATAACTATTTTAGACCACAAATATGTGCTACCTATGAGAGGTGGTTGGGCATCCTTCTAAGGCAAGCAGTGGAATATTTATGGCACAATGTAGGGTTGACAAAGACATGTCCCCAAAATTTTCCTAATTACACTTTAATATTTTTTTATTTCATGTGAAACATTTGGGGGAAAAAAATCTGTGTAATATCAAAGTAGTTTATCTTGTGCCTCAGTTGATTCTTGAAACCTGCTCTTGGGTTTGTCTGTCTGTCTATCTGTATTTGTAGTAAACAAACAAAAAAACAAAACAAAACAAAATTTAAACACCAAATTTGATGGTTGCCTGACTTTTAGGGCCCAGTCTTGCCGTCTCTCCACGTGGCTCTCCCATGGGCTTCAATGGAATGTTTGTTTGAGGAAAGATGAAAAGATCAGGCCTGTAATGGACACATAATCAGGATAGCACCTCCATCTTTCAGTGCACAGTTCCCGTTGGCTGTCCCTCCATCAGGGTAGTCTGTGGCCCTTAGCTTTTTGGGGGTTGTTTTGTCGTCGTCGTTGTTGTTGTTCTTGCTGTTGTCGGTGCATAATTGAGCTCATGATGACTGAGAGATTGACAGTACAGGAGACTGAAGTCCTCTGTATATCCGCAGGGCAGGCATGGTACAGAGCGCTTCCTTGCACAGCCTTGCCCATGAGCTCGTCCCTGGCCTGGAGGGACCCACTCTAGAGGTGGTAAGTAATTCAGTCTTTCTGCTAGCTCAGTCCTGGGCCTCTCCTGAACAGGGGCGGATGATTGTGCCTACTGTTTATGGTAGTTTGGGGTATGGACTCCTAGCCACCTGGCAGTATACAGAAAGCCACTGACCACTGGCATTATGACTTAGCTCTTGGATAAGTAGACAAAACCACTAGTTCAACTCCATTAGATACAAAGAGTATCCCTCAACTAATGAGACAGAGACCATAGACGTTCATTAATATATAGGCTGTCCATCTATAAGGACCTTCAAGGAATTGTCATCCCTGAGAATAATTTCATTGGTCTGTTGCAGAAATAATAACCTGTGGTTGGATTTAAATTCATGGAAGGATTTAGGTGACAGCATGAGAATGGTGGCTAGTGAGGAAAAACTGGATTTCCACTAAGAGGCAATATAACCAGGTTGGCTTTGCAGGAAGGCTTAACTAACTTCATTATCTGTATACTTGCTTTAAAACGAAATCAAGATATAGCAGAGTAGGTGAATTTTTATTGCCTTCCCAACTAGGAAAATGAGCAGGAAAATTCTTATACATTAAGCACTAAGTAAATGTAGAAAAGCTCCCTTTATGTAATCCAAATATTAAATTGACAGAAAGATTTAAATCAGAAGTCATCCTGGTTTTTTGGTTGATGTTTACTTTCATGATTTGGGGGAGGAGCCAAAATAAAATGGCCCAGTCAAACTGGGAAGAATAGCACCTATAGACAGTTGACACAAAACTTTGCACATGCCAAGAAGAAATTGAATTGTCCAAGTTAGTGAAAGTTTTATGCCACTTGAACACAGAGGTTGTTTTTGTCACCAAGCTCAGCAGACAGCCCATCTTATTTCTGATCTTAGCATCTCTATAGGGCCCACAACTTGTGAGGAGGAAGAAAATCAACCAGTGCTTTCCCTAATAACAGTAATCCAAATGACTTCTTTAGCATCTGTCGGATTTTTCTTGAAAACTGAACTGTCCTAACTTGCCTATAAGTTTTCTCAAGACATTAAATTCCAGCTCTTCTTAAATCATCTTGACATCTGTTCTTCAAAAAGTTTCACTACCAGCGAAGTGTGTGAATTCATTTTTGTACTGTTTCATGACTTCCATTTTTAGCCAGGGTTCTAGAAACCTTGGTCAAGGCTTGACTACATAATCATTGACAGCTGAAGTCACTCCACATTAGCGCTTTCGACCTGGGTTTCCTAACTGCTCTCACAGAGAGGTTGTTCAATTTACAAATTAACATGTACAGTTGCAGAAAATATTATCAGACCAGCTCACAGGTACACCAGTCTGAGGTGCAAGAACTACAAAATGAACCTGAATAGTTGTGACACATGATAATATTTTAGGCCACCTTATTATCTGGAATGCACAGGTATGGCTTGTTTATTAAAAAAAAAAAGTTTGGGTGGGTTGAGCCAGAAATTTTCAGGAAAGGAAATCTGATTGTTAGCTTCAGAGGAATCCACAAGCATGGTATTTGGAGAACTCAGATTCTCCTGAGTTCCTGAGAAGAGAACAAACACTTTTAGTGTTTGTCATTAACTTTACTTGACCAGTGGGGAAAGGCAAAGCTTTGAGGCTTCCAGCACAAAGTCATCATGCCCCAATTAGTCAAGGAATTCTTACATTTTTGATTCTTCAGTTGTTGATAGGAAATGTTGCTGTTGGTTTTTGGTGTGTGAACATAAAGGGGAGTTTTTACTTGTGAGACAGGAACATACTAGAGAAATTTTGCCCTGTGGTATAGAATTTCAATTTAATTTTTGTGGCGATTATATAGCACCTGTATTTAGTTGAACACTTTCAAGATTGCTTTCGCCCTGGCGTTCCACAAGTTTGTTCTGATCTCTTTCCTGCTGAAATAGTACCATGTGGATAAGTATCTTTTTCTTGGAATCAGCTGCTGTCTTGGTTTTTATCATTTGCCAAAGACAACTGGTCGTTTGCTCTGACTTCTTAATTTAATTGTCTTGGATAGTTCTGCATTCACTAAAATGTTAAAATATGACAAATATGGAGGTGAAAAATGCAACACATCATCTTAGCTACGTCCATCTACTAGGAAGTTTAGCATCATAAAGTCAAACCCTAGGGATTATATCAACCAGCTACCACATCTCAGACTTAAAAGATACCTGTGAGCCCCTGGATTGCTTCCAGAGGCAACAAACCATTGTCACTTCTGTTCTCACCCTTGTTTATATTCCTTATTCTTCTTGTGTAAGTCTGTTTTGCTTGCTTTCTTCTACGTTCAGGCACTTACAAACATGTAAAAACTATAGGTTACTCAGTAAGCAGTCAGGATAATGTGTGAGTTTATCCAATTTAATGTCACTTTTCCCCCAATAAATAACAGAAGAAAATATGCTTTCGAACCCTCCAAAATATTTTAATTTTAACACAAATTGCCATTGAAAGGTAATTTAGTACATTTCCAAATGTTTGGCTACAACAGGCCAATACCTAAAATATAAAATTAAAACACCATATTATTTATAAAGAGATTTAGTTCTCAATAGTAAAAATATTTTAGAACAAATCGGAGTAGTTTTTTGAGAAATAATTCTTTGTATATGTAAAAGGAAAAAGTGTTTATTGCAATCATTTAAAGTGGAATAGGTTAATGTATTCACTTTTCACCCCTAGAGACTTGGCTTTGAATTTGACTTAGAGAAAATTAGTTTTGAGGCCTCCGCCCCCTCTCCTTAGGCATTTGTTGATATCACAAAACCAACCCAACAATTTGTCACAAATGTTGCCATTTACTCAGGAGATCCAAGAACTAGAATAACCTTATTTTCTCGCATTCCTTTCCTTTCCTTGAGGCATTCCTTTTGATTTTAGACTCTTAGCAACCCCAAATTTGGGGCTCACCCACATTATTTTCACAGTCCAGGAAAACTCAGGAACCATTCTTGGCAAAGCTAATGGAAGGTGCTTTGGTTATATAGTTAATGGGTTGCTGTGACAACCCATGTGACTCATGGTGTGACTCACAGCAATTATAATTTCAAGTGCTGGCAGGGTGTTTCATTAGGACAGACCTGAGAAGAAGCCACACTGAAGTTCTTTAAGTAGACTTTCATCTATATCCTATGTGCCCACTAATGAACAGTCAGGAAAAGGGGTAACCTAGTACTCACAAAGTAGCCGGAGGATTCATTTCTTAGCTTGCTAAGGCCACTGGCCATCTCGGACATTAAGCTTGCTGAAGATGGGACATGACCAAAATACAGGTGTTGGCCTCTTAGACAGCTAACCAATGGACAACCGGTTATTGAGGAACTACTACGTGCTGTCAGGTTCTTTACCCTCAAGGAGCTTACAGACTAAATTAAAGGTGGAGACTGGTGGGGAGTGGGGGTGGACACTTAGTCATGGAAAACAAATGCCAAGGGTATCATTTCAGCTCACGACTGGAAAGCAGACTAAGCTGGAAGTGTGAGAGAGGAGAAAAGAATTAGAGAAACCATCCAGGACTCTGATATTGTGATCCAAGCATCCAAGCAATAAAGGGAAAGGGGAAGATTTAACCATAAGTGCTAGAAAATGATCCCTCCTGCTCATCTCCATCCGTTATCACCCAGAGTGATACCTCTTTAGTCCCTTTGAGGCCAACCAGCCCAAGGAAGTAAAACTCCCCCTGTACTGTCTGGAAACGTTTTGCCTGGTTTAGACTTGGCCTGTGTGACTAGAGCCAAGCCCTCCTGAGCTTAACAGGATTTCTCTGTCTCATTATATTAAGATATAAATTAGACTGCCTTGGCCCTGCCAGTCTGTTCTTCCAAGGTAGAAGATTCGCATAGTATTAAAACCCACAGTTTATGATGAGAATCTGTAAATTCCATTTTTTAAAAAGGAATCTTTAGCTAAGTGTTTCCATCAGAACATCCAGTTGATTCAAGTTTGCTCTGTTCATAGAACTCAGATTTATGAATTGAATTTGGACAAAAAGTGTGTGTGTTCCCATTTCATAACAAGGGTTCAAAAAGGTGTATTGAGATGATGAATGGCTCTTTAAAATCTGTGATCACTACTACCGGAAAGAAAACAAAAGTGCCTAGCCAACCAGGTACTGGTGTGTACTCGATAGATTTATTATATATTTAATAAAACTCTTCCACATGGTTGGATTGATCTTTAAAGAAAGGTTGGATGTCTGATATTTCAGACATTATGCTTAATGCTTTATATGCATTATATCATTTAATCTTCTCATCAGTTCTATGAGCTTTGTCCAGTATGTGTACCCCCATTTTAGATAAGAAAACTAATCTGGGCGATCGTTAACTTAGAGAAGTAAAAAAATTTACAAACTCATCCAGCTGATAATGGGCAGAGCCA
Source organism: Pteropus vampyrus (assembly GCF_000151845.1). Classification (NCBI taxonomy): domain Eukaryota; kingdom Metazoa; phylum Chordata; class Mammalia; order Chiroptera; family Pteropodidae; genus Pteropus; species Pteropus vampyrus. The sequence continues at coordinate 4,100,967 of NW_011888866.1, forward strand.
GGACTCAAAATAAAGTAGATTGTCTCCTGTATGCACATAAGTGCCACATCATTATCTCCAATATCAACATTAGGTAATAGTTATGGAGCACTTACTGAGTGCTAGGTGCTTTTCTAAGCACTTTATGAGTGTTAATTTATTTAATCTTTACCATAATCTTGTGAGGTACGTAATTTCTACTATCCCTACTCTGTAGATGAAAACTGAGGCCAAAGGTCTGACAACTAGTTAGTACAAGGTGGAGCCAGGATTTAAAGCCAATCCACAGAGCCTAAACACTTCTGCTTTGACGAACTTCTTTACTTAGAGTGGTCCTTCCATTCTACAAGATAGGAAGAAAGCCAACTATAACACCATCATTCCTACAATTGACTTTTACTTCATGACTATTTTACCTATAAAGACTTCTAAGTTTGGCAAACCAACAATATAACCTAATTCATCAAAGAACCGGCATCCACTTAACGTCATTGTTCATAGAATTCAACTGAGTCCGTAAAAAAAAAAAAAATAGTTCAAAGTGGTTACTTTTGCTTCTAAGGCAGTTATGTTCCGTTCCTCACACTAGCAGTAATGAACATTTCTCACAGCATGAACCCATCTTCCACCTTAACAAAGCCTTTAATGTACATTAATGACATTTATAATAAATTCGTGCATTATTCTTTTGTCAGACCAACACGGTAATTCATTGCCCCGATGAGGTAGGATGATTCAGGATACTGTGGTTTTCCTGAAACCTAACCAAAAACAAACAAAACCATGAAAGCTCAAAGAATGCCTAGGGAACTGAAATATATATCAAAAGGATACATAAAAGAATTAAATATCTAGGTTTTGCGTATGCTTAAGCATACCTGAATTTAAGACCAGATTTACAATTACATCAGCTTCTCTTTATTGGGATCTGGAGGCAAAGGAATAAAAGCTTAGGAGAAGCAGAGGTGCTGATGTGTTTGAAATTTGAAGCAAGTTATTGCTTTACATTTACTTTCCTTATAAATTAATTGAAACTTTTTACACTAATTTTATCAACTACACCACCAGGAAGTTACTGTATTTGTAGTCACATGGTCTTTTTCATTATAATTGATGTCCATATTTGCACATTATAGTGACTAAGGTTTCATTTCCAAGCTATTCAATTATGCTTTTTCCTTTGACTACCCAACATTCCTTCCAGTAGAATGTTCTTCACTCCACCTCTGGGGAAACATTTTTCCTATGTGGGAGTGATAGAGCTTTCCCTGTTTTACTTTGTTCATCTCCTAGGCATTCATTCCTAATGTCTTAAATAATTAACAGCCACGCATAATAATGAGAAGGCATATTGAAGAGCAGAAAATGCTAGAATGTACAAGATTAAGGTTTGGACTCAGTGAAAGAAACTTCATCCATCGATCCTTTTTTTCTTTTTTTTTTTTTTTAATTTATTTTTTGGAGGAGAGAGGAAGGAGGTTATATGGTAGATAATCCAGATACCTATAATACAGGGATCTAAAGAAAGAAAGCTGGAAAGCAGACCACAGCCAATCCCTGTAGAAAGAGAATCAGGCAGGGAGTCAGATTTTATTAGCTTAATATTTCTGACCTCTGCTCTGTGCCTAGCCCCATCTTAGACACGATGTTGTATAGAAAATTTAACTCATAATCCTTACTCTCCAATGGTTTTATCTGCATCTAAAGAGAAAGGACAGACCCACTTGAAGAACTTTCAATAATGAAATAATTGCAGGAAAATGCAGGGCTGTGATTCAAGGTGGATTGTCTGTATGAGCTGGGAACACTAGTGGTGAGCTGAGCTTGATCTGGAAGGGTAGGGAGGATTAGATATGATGAGGCAGATCAGCGAAGAGCTTGGGGAATGATAGCGTCAACCTGTTTGACTAGAGTAGAGTATTAACAAGGAAAAGACAAGACGCGAAGAACAGAGATAAGATTTTAGTTTTATCTCATAACCAATGGGGAGCCACAGAATGTGTGTGAAAAATACAGCAACCTGTAAACAATTCTTTTTATTGCCACTGTCACTTAGTGAGTGTTATATGAGTCAGATGTTCCATACTTCAGTCTCTTCTCTGAACTCAGACAAAATTCTTATCCTTGGCTAGAGGTTCTTCTCTGGCCTTTCCACTAATCTAACTGTGTAGAAAAAAAAGTGCTCATTGAGCAGGTAAGATCTAGTCCAGAAAAAGAAGGGTGTTCTGCTTATTAAAGAAAGAGAGTGTTTCACTTTTTCTCCATCTCCCTGGTTTTAAGGTCTAATTGTAAGACCAGTTCTTGCAATTTCATTAAAATCAGAGGAACGAAACCGAGCAGTGAAACTCAAAAAGTACATATGCACTTTGAATTGCGTGGCTAATGGCTCTCCTTGCTTTCCTTCATCCGCACTGCTAATCAGCTAGAGGTACTGTAATACACTCGAAACCTGTATCTTTCCGATGCTTTTTCACTCAGCCACACATAGCTTTATAAAATTTGAACCCCAGATTTCAAATCTTGCTCACACTTTAGGTAGGCCAAGTAAACTGCAGTGATGATTATTTTCTCATCAGCACAAAGAATCGTTTCCCCTCACAGAACTGAACAATCCAGTAAGAGGATAATTATACTTCCTTTTCTCTTTGTTGGTGTTTCTTAATTTTCCAAGAATGGGTTTCTGTTCTTTCACTTAAAGAACACTAAGGTCCAGGCAAGGCATTTTCATTGGCTGCACATTCATAAAAGTCTTCAGGATATAATGAACCACATCACGTTAATTTATCTGTCTCTCTTACACCATGTCTTTTTGTGTCGACGAAACTGAAAATTCACTTTCCCTGACCAAGTTGGGGCGTCGGGATAATTGACTGTTACCAGTCTGTGCTGTTAGTAGACGAGATAACAGCAGTGCCCCTAGAGAACAGGTGAAAACTAAACTCTGTCCCCCGAGGCCAATGAAATATCTGTTTGGTCCCCTGTGTGAAACTTCCTAATAACTTAACTGGGCAGCCTCTGGGTCCCTGGAGGGTTTCTCCACAAGAGTATTCCCTCTCTTTGTTAAGATTGCTTATTAAAAATGATTTTATAATGAAGTTGCCTCAAATAGCAGCTCTTTTCCTGGTTGTCCTTGAAGCTGTGGTGAAGAATCTTAGAGACAACTGTCTAGGGTTTTCCTCCTTGTTAAAAACTTCTCTGTTACCACTGTTACTCTTGATTTTTAAGGAGACAAAGTCTAACTGACACAAGTCCCACTCTGGTTGATAATGTTGCTTAAAACTCTGTGCAAGGCATTATTGGTAGTCTAGCTCGTCATTCGGGGCTCGGGCATCGAATTGATCTACATGGATTGAAAACATTTAAGTCTGCGGTGGGAACGAGCCTGTCAGGCTTCCCGTGGAGAGTGGGGGCCAGGGAGTACTATTGCTAACTCTGCTCCTGATTCCATCAAAACAGTGATTTTCAATTATTTTATCTCTTTGGCCCTAGATTTATCCTATCTGCAAACTCTCTGCTTTCCTGCCACAAGGGTCTGTCATGAAGAGGAATCAAATAATAAAAAATGAGTGTTGCACTCTTTGCTATCCGTGCGCACTGCATAAATTCAAAGACTTCTAATAGAGGGAGGCAAGTAAAAGGGAAAAAAATCAGTTTTCCTATTGTTCACATCATCGGCTTGGCTTTTAGGCTTGAAAAGGATTTTAATATGCTAGTGTATTTAACATAAAAAAATGATAGAGCAGTTGTCAGCAATACTCACCACTGGAAACATCTAGTTCAGACTTGGTCTCTCAGTGACCTGGCAACTCAGGAAACAACAAACCATATAAAGCTGTTGGTGACAGATTTAACTTGAAATATTTTTCTAACTTTAAGGCTTATCAGGCAGTAAATCTGCCAAGCTGAGTACTCAAGATGCGGCTTGGCACTCCTTTTGCTTTGCTGCGTGACGATAGCAGAACACCAGTGGTAAGAGGGACCACTGTGAATCCTTCAGTAGAGAGATCAGAGTCTCGTCTAGTGGTGCTAAGAATTCCTGTGTGCCAAGCTTGTGCTCAGAACATGCCTCGGCTAAATTCCGATCTCTGAGACCAGGTATGTTAGAAAATACTACCTTTACATGCAGCAGTTCCTGCACCCCTCCCTCAAATAAAAAAAGAAGAATAACTATCGACTCCTCTGGAATTCCACTGTCAGTAGGATTTCCTTATTCTGCCTCCTTAACAACCTTTTAGGCTTTTCCAGTGCCTGAGGAGTCTAAACTTTTTAATGCAGCACTCATGGCCCTTCACAATCTGGCCTTAATCTTTCCACTGCTTTTTCCTTCCTTGACTTCTATTTATGCTGGCAGTTTTTGCCATCCTCAGTGACCAGTGCCTAGAAGATTCTGTGCATGGGCATACCTCAGTGCCTTTGCTCCTCCTATGTCTTGTTTGTCCTGGAATGTCTTTCGCCAGGTCCTGCACCTGTAGAAGTCTTACTGCTCCACCAAAGGCCGACACAAATTGCACAGTTTTCTGACCCGACACTCTGCTTGCACATTTTAGGCTAGGGAAAAATAATAACTTTTTCTTTGTTAACAACTATAAGGAAGAACAGAGATTTATTGTTTGAAACTTTATTGTGAGATTTGTACTGTATTAGTGGGAACTGATACTACAACCCAAAGGGCTTCTTGATGTCTGGCAATTTACCATCCATATTTTGAGGCTTAGTTTCAGGACTGCTTGCTTTAAAGTTTCCCTTAGGCGTTTGTAAGATTTAAGTCAGAATCTCATTTAAAAGGTTTAAAAATACTTGTATATCATTCTAAAGATGAAGAACGTGTTGTTTTTCCGAGCGACCTCTTAAACACCATTTGTTAGCATTATCAATACAGAATTTTATAAACCAGATAAACAAGTTTATAGAGTAAAAAAGAAAGAGACATTTTCAGTTACCACCATCACCTATTTAAATGCAAAGGAGAAAACTACCTACTACAGAAAAGAATTGGCCAGTCTTCAAGAATGGACAGTACATTCTACCAAGGGAAATACCTTGTATTTGTCCGGTCTGTAGAGGAAAAGTGATCCTTATATGTTAAACAATTTGGGAAGTATATGTTCTGATAATCCTAGATTACTCACTGAATCTTAAGGGAAATTCTGGAAAGAAATGACATTTATTTGTTTAAGGTCAGTACATATGGCATTGCTAAATTTGCCTAATCTGGAATGTAAGTATGTTTCCTTAACTTAGCAGGAACCAATCATATCAAAACTGTTGCCACTTCATAAGTAGCTGCACATAACCATGGTTTTTGTCTTTTTTTTGTGGACTCCTCTGTCTCTTAAGCTTATGCGCAGCTTCTTCACTACTTTTATTTGTAACTTTTTCGTGAGTCAAAACAAGAGGAGCAAAATTATCCCCAGCAGTATCAATTCCTTTAGTGGAAACCTTACTTATAAATGAGAGGATGAGATGTGACCCAATAAAAGAATCTATTTTTATTTTAATTTTAATTTATTTCCTGGTGGCCTTTTATGCCTCCTTAGGCGATGACCTAACCAATTCTATCTTTCACCGTGATTTTTTATTTCCAAGGTCAAAAAGCATTTTGGAATTATTATAATAGGAGAATAAATGTCCTTTGCCTCTAATGCAAGGTCCATTTCTTCATATGAAATTTAAATCCTAGATTTCTCAGCTTCACAATAATTCTTCTCTCATTAGGCATCTATTAGCAAGCTAAATGAGAACAGGATGAATTAAGAAGATCTTTTGGGACTCTGAAGTTGATTTTTGATCGAAACATCACCTCTTATTGCTTCTTTCATCCCTTTTCTTTCTCAGATGGGGGTCTTTAATAACACAGCGAGAGGAGCTATCTTCATTTTGTGCTGCAGCTTCACACAGCAAAGTGCAATCAAAGTAGAAACTGTCCTAGAAGGCAGCTCAACCTATGGTTTTTCAGGTTGAAAAAGGAAAAACGGTTACACCATCACACATACATACAAACCACCTTCCCCCTCTACCCCCCTCAAAAAAAAAAAAAAGAGTTCTGACAGATATCTCTAAATCAAAGAACTTTCCATGGCCTGATTTGTGTAAGTTACCTAACCCTGCATATAATTGGGGTGATTTGAGAGACGGGATAATGTTCTCATTTTCATTATGGGAGCCACTGGGAGATAGTATCATTTAGAAGAATATGTTTTTATTGCCCTAAATTGCTTTACCTGAGATTCTATTGATGTTTCTCTTAAGTTAGATTTCTAATGAATAAAATGACCAATATGGGTCCCATTCTCACAGACTCTCCTAGTGCTTAAGCTACTCTTTAAGGATCAGTGAGCTTTTATTCATTCTATCCCAGAGTGTCACTTATAAGGAAAAATTCTAGAGGATTGGGTTAATATGCTCCTGAAATATGAAATATGAAAGAGCCAACTTCTAACATTCTGCATGTGGCGGAAGGGTCTTCATTCTCTCTATGACTCATCTATATTAATATAACAGTAAAACCTCATCATAAAGTGTCTTGTATGATCCCCATTAAGTGAGCTCACCTTGCAATGCCAGACTCAGAAAACTTCTGAAATCAACCTGTTGGCATAAAGACTAGGCTGGGTCTGCTTCACATTGAATGAAGTTCTACCATATTCTCATTTCAAATTCATCATTATTCCTAATTTGTCACTTCCACTAAAGTATCTTTGAATAAATGGATATCTTAGATTGAGTTCTCCAGAGAGTAGACTTTGAGACTTTGAGATTTATACACAGAAAGTTGATTGAGAAGTGCTCTTAGGAGCAACACCTACAACGGGTGAAGGAAGCTGAATTGGGCAGGAGAAATTGAACTGTCATCAGTTGCAGCCTGAGTTCCCTAGATGCCTCAGAGAGGTCAGAAACAGGAATAGCCCTTGAAAAAGGTCCCAAATTGAGGCAAGGGAGCTGGATGTTTTACCATGCATCAACTAGCCACTGGGTGCCAGCTGCCCCCAGGGAAGGTCATAATCTTGGACAGGGCATCTCCGTTTAGTTAAAGGCAAGTCTCAGGCACAAGCTGCTGACAGGCAACACTCCAGGCCCCAAAGGAAACAAGGACCTCAATCCTGAAGGGAAGGACTTCAGTGGCATTCCACAGTATCATTACGGGGGGTAAGAGGGGTTGTAAGATGGACATTAAATTAACTTTTGTGAGAAACATATTTTCTTTATTTGAAACGACACACACTTTATTGCTTAGCTAGGATTTAAGCTAATAAAATACATGCTTGGCCTCAGCATTATAGTATACCAGAATTGCAAATGCTGAAGAAAAAAAAAAAATTTTTCTGTTGAATAAGGTTCTTCATTAGAATTTCTGGTCCTGGATATGTGCATTATAAATCATATGTGTGTACAATTCCATATAATGTTTTATTTTTCCACACATGGACATTCCAGAGAGTTAACACATTTTTCTCAATCAAAAAAATAAATAACACATTTCCAACTCTTTGGGCCCATGTGAAATGAATTCACATAGGAACAAAGAGAATGCTTGCAAGAGGGACTAGTTATACATATTACATGTTACCAGATTTTGACAGTCTGCTACTGTCTTATAATTGAGATACAGTATCCGAAATATTTTTCAGAGTTTATTTACGTACATGATAAGTCTCTCTTTTTAGTGGTGTATGGGACTCCATCCTCACTTGCAAGTGAGCTCAAAATTAAGTTGGAGATTAAGTGGTGGCTGTCCAAATGAGACCATTATGAGCCTATAATCCCACTCCCCAACTGCTGTCATAGAAGAAAAAGCTTCTCGGTAGTAATTAGAGATAAAGTACAGAAAGAATTTTAGTTTCATTTCTCAAAATCTCGATGTAATCTCTCATTTAGTGAAATTAGACTTCAATTTTGCTTCTAAGAATGAGAAATCCCACATGAGAAGATCAATCTAAACTGTCTTCATAAAGTATTCTATGGAGGGAAAAAGCTAAGTGTTTCTACTCTTTGCACTTTGGTTCAAAGTACATCTCCCCAACGCCAACACCAATACTTTAAAGCCCCAAATTCTGTGTGTGTGTGTGTGTTTCTGAGATTTTCACAGTTCAGAATACCCCTATTCCCTCCAGAACCAGCAGCTTGAAACACCTTGCAGATATGAACACGGGCTTTCCATTTTCACAGATGCTGAAGGTTGAGTCAAATATGTGAACCTGTAGAGCTCAGGTGGAGTCAGGGTTTATTTAAATGGAATTCAGTTTCATAGCTTTCCAGGGTTTAGTTTCTGCGTGTCTGCCTTGGAAAACAGGGGCCCTTTGAGATTGATAGTGAAGTTCATTCATATTCTTCTTTCCCTTATTCAAAGAGAATTAATAGATTAGAGAAACCCTTTACCTGGTCTAAAAGCTTCCATGGTTCCAACAGCTACCTGGGAAAATCCCCAGCCATTATTTTGGAGATCCCTGTGCCTGAGACCTTGTGAAAGACATTCGGAAGCTGCCCATGGATGTCAATGGCAGCTCGATCAGTTGGTCCTGGGTATTACCATAATAATTACAAGGTCCTGACAGATAGCAGCTTTTCGAGTGGCAAAATCATTGAGAGGGCAGTGTCCAGTAACTCACTCTTGGGAGAGGAATCCCATGTATGCTATATCAAGTAACTCATCTAAATTTGCCATTTCACAGAATACGTCTGACCCATCCCATCCGATTACATGCATTGTGCAACCACTCTTCTTTACAACATATGCTGATAGTTAGTGCAAATTATAGTGATTTTTTTTTTTTAATGTATAAAGGTAGCTAATGAGCTGAAATGTAAAGTAATTGCTATTTGCAATGGACAGGAGGAATCTGCTCCTTAATTTTTTCCTGGAAAAAAAAATAACTCTATATTTTTTTTTTTTATTGCCAGAATCTTAGTGAGTGATTCACATTACTGTCAATTACACGCCCTTATTATGTATTACAGCCACCAGGCAGCTGTCCAGGAAAACACAAGTCTGAAAATGCTTCTGTTTTAAGAAAATTAAATTCATGGTTGCTCCTCCTGTGGGCATGTGCAGCAGGCAGGAAGCCTCCACTTTCTTGCCAAGGAAAGGGATAAGGCCTTGCCTACTTTATCTGGATTAAATAGCCACTCTGACATCTTGAGATCTTGATACCAGTGCCCAGATGCAGGGCCTGGTTTGGGTTTCTAAATCGTCTTATTTTTTGTTGTTGTTTCTATGAGTGTTACAAAACAGACCGATGTTATAAAACAGTATTTCTAGTTATGAGTCACAGCAGCGCCTGTGTGTTAGTAGAGAGGCCTCATGGAGGCTGAATGGAGAAACTGTTCACTTTCTTCTTTCCTAAAAGTCGGAGTCTGCGACAGTTTAGAGCTCTTAGTCCTATTTACAAAGCTGGCCTCATTGTCGCCTTGTTCAGCCTAAAGCCCCTTTTTTGAAGTGGGGAAGAAGCTGCAAATAAAAATGTTCCATTTGCTATTAGGCTGCTATACAGTCTAGGAAATTCAGCTATTATATGGGTAGAATAAAGGCTGCTGGGATTGTTAGATGTTTTTTCTTCCTGGGAATGTTATAAACAAAATATCTTTAAAAAATGTAGTTAAAGTTGCCTAAATCATGTATTCCTTTGAGAAAACTATGAGAATTACTTGATATTTTTCCAGTTCTGAGACTTTAACTACATTTGTATCTGATTCATAGACTCAGACCTTTCAAATAATGAAATATTTAGTAGCGATGAAATTGGCCTTCACATTTTTTTGTGTTCCAGAGACATTGTGTCTAAGTAACGTTTGCATCTAAAAAAAATATTTAAAAGACAAAGGACTGAGAATAGGGTGAAATCAGTTTCACCTCTGCCCTTGTTTAAGATGCTGATTCAAGCCAAAAAAACTGAAAAAAAAAAAGTGTTTTTAGATGACTGATGAAATTTGAATACGGGCTGATAGTACTAAGGAATTATTTTTTAAATATTGTCAAATGTAATAATGGCGTGATACTGGTTTTTTTTTTTTTAATGTCAGTTAAAGATGAAAACTAAAGTTATGGGTGAAATGATAAGATATCTGAGATTTACTTTAAAATGCTTCAGAAAATAAGTATATTGGGGTGGGCCTGGGAAGAGGTGAAACCAGAATGGCGAAATATTGTTTTACCAGGGGAGGGGGAAGAGTTTATGAGGTGTGTTATACTATTCGATTTTTGCATAAGGTTGAAATTTTTTAATAGGTTCACTTTCTTTACCTTCTTGTTAACTGATTTATAAGATGATTATTTTTACGTCGGAGGTTTGACCACCTTGGAAAATTAGTACTTAATGAGAAAGATGTGACACCGATGAGCATATCAAATTTAGGAAGTTGATAGTGATCTCTTAGACTACATAATATCCATACATTGCTATAAAAATTATGCATTAATTGTTAGCATACATGTACAAAAAATTTACCTTTTTATAATTAGGTTCCCTCACCTTCATTTCAGCTAGGAAAAAGGTAGGAGCATTAGTTGCTCTTGTTTTTAAGTTTTTTCAATGTTATGGTCATAAAGGCCCAGACGTGGAGAGGACCAGATAGTTAATCTGGTGGCCCCACCTCCCATAGTCTAGATGAGGACGTTTCTCAGGGAGGTATAAAATGTCTTGTTCAAAGTCAGTGCCACTTGCCTTTACAGAAATGGAAGCAAGACTGGCACCCTTTGAAACCAGTACCCTTTTTGATTCTCTCATGCTACCTCAATCTCGTCCTTTAAAATACTCATTAACAATCTACTCTCTAGGGATCAAAGCAGTTTTCTAAATCCAGACCAGTGACAGTGTGTCAGATGTTCATTCCAAGTAGTGTGGCCCCAAATTATCTTTTCTTTTATTGAACACCATTTCCAAGTTGTGCGATAAGTCCCAGAAGTGATCCTTTTTAATTCTTTTCTTGTTAATGCTCTGCAGTAGGTTTGCAGTGTGTTCTTCCTCCTCTGGCTTCCATACACCTTCTGTCAGGGACAGGTCAATATACTCAAGTGACAATCTAGGCTGACGGGAGGATACCCTTGGCCAGGTGATTCCACAAGGGCCATCAGCCACTTCTATAAGGCCTTTCCCAAGACCTTTAGTAGTTTAAGCCGAAATTTCAAATGTCACAATTAAAATAGGGACATTATTCTCCAGATGGAAAAATGGATCCTGTTCAGCGTTTGTGGTCGAAATCTCTTAAGTGCAAACTTCTCTGCTAAACTTTATCTTCTTTATAGCCTTACTTAATAGCAGCTCATTGAGATAAAGTAGAGGATCAAAGTGGAGTGTATAAAATAATTTTTACCCAGTCTTTTCAAGAGTTTTACAAAGAGCACGCCTCTGGGTCCTAAAAACAGTATTATAAAAAGAGATGGAAAATAGAAATAGAGATGGGACTTTGTCCTGTTGGTGCGGTCTGTGGGGAGAGCAGCCGAAGGGTTTGGCGCTCTCTCCTACCCATTGCTCATAACTTGGGATTCTCTTATCTGTCAGATGCCCAAGAAATATAGATTTCATGTATTCATTCAGGAACCCTCCTGACTTTACTGACCTCCTAATATGGAGAAGACATGAAGGATAGAGAGAGAAAAGATTGGCTCCATCAGCGCCGCCACCACCACCACCCCCTTTTTTTTAGAGGATGTAGAAATACAGAGAGAAAAGTACACAGATGCATAATCTAAGTGCCTTGGATATAAGTGCTAAGGAATGACATAAGATCTGCTTCTCACTGGGGCTTCTGGAAATCACCTTGGATAAAGATCTGGCCAATAGTATAACAGCATGAAGGACGAGCTGAGAGAACATTCCAGATGGAGGTACATGCGGTAGAAAAGCGTGGTTATCTGTCTTTGTCCACGGTGTACTTAATCCTGAGGATTTGGAAAACTCATTTCATCTTTTCTTTTTTCCCTCAAATTATACCTTCCAAAAGACATCTACTTAACTTAGAACTCACAATAAGAATCCTGTAGAAGGGTCTGTGATTGGACAAATGAAAACAAAGAAGTACTTGGTTTCTATTTCAGATTCACAAAAAGTTTTCAAAGGGTCCCCACTCTGGCTCAGCTTCTCCAGAATTGGCTCTGTTATTAATATCGGCAGGTTTATTTCTTTTCTGAGCCTTCAAATGGAGCATAATCTGACTGAAGGGGTAACTATTCTAGTCTTCCAGGGGCAAAAGAATCAGTTTCCCTTGGTTTTGTTCATTGAAATATGGTTCGTTCCATTGTCCAGAACTGATGGTGGATCTTTGTCATAGAGGGGCCCGTTTCCTCTGGGGGTTGGCAGAAGCATCATACGCTACATTTAAGCCCACTAAGATGCCCATATCCAAAATGAGAAGAGAGGGAGAGGAAGGTGGGGAAGAGAAGAAGAGGAGGAAGAGAATGAGAAATAGGAAATGCACAGGTAGCTTGGGAGGTGATCCAGGGGCTTCTTTCATGAGCCAACCTCCAACCTGGCAATTCGTAGACAAGGCCTTTTATTTGTTCAGGAAACTCTAGAGATTTGTGGTTTCTAATATTCACAGTGCTATGTGCCAACCCACAAAGCCAATTCTGCAAGCAAGTAGGGCTGCCGACACATGACCCATATTTCTCACAAATCCCACTATTCAATGGTCTTTCTCTTCTTCTAATTATACCCAAAAGAGAGTCTCTAGTGGGTAATAATCTCTCTTTACGAATGCTTTGTACTTGGGTTCCAAACCAAGACCTTTCCTCTATCACAGCTTGAGCGTGTTATTTTTATTTTAGAGCCAGCCACGAAGAGGAGAGAGCCTCTTGGCCTCCTGGGGTGGTGGTCAATGGATTTATCCTTTACTCTTCCTTCCTTCTTGACCCAGTGCCTCATTTGGTTTGGCTTGCCTGGGCAGATGGAGAGACACCTGCCCAAATCTCATCCAATGCTCATTGTGTGGTCTGGCTCAGTTGTTTACTTTTCAAATCAGATATTCACATAGCATTTGTGGTGAAATCCTTAACTAAGTTATAGTCCAAGTACTGGGTTTAGAGGAATCTTGAAAAAAAGGAAGAATTTCACTATTTTACAAGTTTGATTATTATTGTAAAAAATGGAAAAAATAATATTGAGATCAGTGATTTAAAAATTCCTTTTTAATCTATCCCTCTAGTATAGAGTTTATCCTTGTTTACTTTGTGTCAGAATTGTTTATATACATGTGTTATCTTCCCTGCTAGGGTGGAAACACTTGAAGGGCAAGATTGGTGTCCATTTTTGTGTGCCTCAAGAACTCCTTGTACCATCAGCTAATGAAACAAGGTGGATGGAAATGCACATTGAATTCAGGACTCAGAAGGCCTGAGCCCTAGTCCTGAGTCTTCTGTTTCCCAGCCAGTGTGATGTGGGAAACTCCATCTGGGCCTTAGTTTTCCTCATCTGCGAAGTGAGGAAGCAGGACTAGATAATCCCCAGGGTCTCTCTCTTCCTAAATTATGATTCCAAGAGTCAACCAGATCTTGAATTAGGAGAACTGGAGTTACTTTCAGTCTTTATCTTTAATTTTTTTCTGTTCCTATATCTCAAAAATGAATCACATAAATTTCTCCATTTTGGTAGAAGGTATTGCTTTTACCTCTATGATAAATCTAAAAGAATCTTGAATGAGAAGTTACTGTAAATCACGAATATAACCATTAAGTGTTAAGTTCCTTAGGGGAACTATTTTTCAATCAGCTAGAATGACTTAATTTATTATTCTTTAAACTAAAAGACTTGCAAAAATTGGGCAAGCAAGGGGGTCTCAGAAAAGGTAAGATATATTGCTGTGGTCTGCAGTCCCTGTGCCCAAAATACATGCAGCATATTGACAGGTATGTGTGTCTGTGGCTGAGATTGGAGGGTGATCTTTTTTCCCTTGCTCTTCTTTAGTTTATATGAGTAAAATCTGATTAAAATTAACTTCTCCAGGGAGGCAGAAAAGGCAGAGATGGTAGAAGATTGACTTCTACTATAGAAAGATTTGGGAAGGGGATGAGAGGGTCACGTTTATACACTGGGTCTGAATATCATTCATTCTATCATTTCCTTGTCAAGTGTTTATTATATAACAAACATTCTTCAAGGTGCTGGTATTTGCTAGTTGTATTATACAGTAAGGGTGCTGCCTCTTCTTCCTTCCCCATCTCCTTGATGCTTTGAGTCCCTGGAAGCACTAAATAGGTGTTCTTAAAGCAATTGGCCTCTAAATGCTGTTTATCATACCCTATGGTCACTTCTACCTGCTGCCAGGAAAGAGCTTGCTAGCCTTGAAGTTCAGGCTAATACAAAGCTGCCTAAACACTGGGCAGTCTCATCATGTAGAACTAGATAATCATACACCCAGCTGAGCCTTAAAAAAAATGTTCTTCTCATCCTTAGAAATAGCGACTTTTATAAACCAAAAAGTGTTGCCATGATTTGGGTACATTCCATTTTCATGAGTTCCTTTCTTTACATTTTCAATTCATTCAGTAAACATTAATTTTTAAGTCCATATTATATGTCAAGCACAAGTCAGGACATAAGAGATGCAATAAATGATAAATAAGTTTATTAGTTTCCTGTTGCTTCTGTAACAAATTACCATAAATTTGGGACCTATTCTCTTAAAGTTCTGGATGTCAGAAGTTTGAAATTAGTTTCACTGGGCTAAAATCAGGATGTTAGTGGGGCTAGTTCATTTGAGAGGCTCTAGAGGGAAGTTTGCTTCCCGATTTTTCCAACTTTAGAGCAACCTGTATTCCTTGCCTCATGGCCCCTTCCTCCATCTTCAAAGCCAGCAACATAGCATCTTCTGCTCTCTTTCGCTCTATCTCTCTTCTTTCATAGTCATATCACCTTCCATGTCTTTGACTCTCTTGCCTACCTCTTATAAGGACCCTCGTGATTACATTGAGCCCACCAGGATAATCCAGAATAACCTCCCCATCTCAAGATCCTTAACTTAATCACATCTGCATAGTCCCTTTGCCATCTAAAATAACACAGTCACAGGTTCCAGTATTCAGATGTAGCTGTCTTTGGGAAAGAACAGGCATTTTTCACCCCACTACAGCAAAGTACATAGCATTCCTAATCTCAAAATGCTTAGGTTCCAGTTGCCTAGCAAGGAAAAAGTGGGGTAGGTTTTTTGCTTGTTTGCTTGTCTGCTTGTTTGTTTTTGATGCTTTATTCCAGCCATGTCGTTTCAGCGGAAATAAATTTGTAAAATAGAATATGGACAAAATGTCTGTTCAATTAAAATTATGTTAAGGTAAAAAGTAAAGCTTCCTCTTATAAAACTCTACCTTGAAAACAGAACATTAACTATGTCATCAAACATTTTAGGGTACTCATCTAAACTGTGGCATTATCCATATTTCAGTATGAATATATTGAGATCTTTATTTGCAAGGGAAGAAATAAGTCTTCTCTGTCCTTAGCCTGTGAGAAACTTTTGTCGACAAGTCTTTATTCAGCTGCTCCTTTGATTTAAATGACAGACTTTCTAAATCCCAGCTATCCAAAGAAGCAGCTTTTATGGGAGAGGAAGAGCAGCCACTTCATCTTAAGTGTTGGCTACAAAGGTTGGCAGTCTCCTGGTAGAATTCATGCACTTGTAGAGATTTTAATTGTCCCTAAAGTTCTTTGTAGTTATGAACATTCAAACAGGAAAAACGATGCCCTAGGATATCTGAAACATGAATTATAACATTAGGCAAATAAGAGCACCAACTTGGAGAGGGAGGAATCTGGCCACGAACAGCAAGAAATATAATATCAGAGGCAAAAATAAAAATTTTTAAAAAAAAAAAGGAGAAAGAGAGACAGGGTGGCTAAAATAGGGCCCGAGAGGCAGATACAATCAGAGTCTGCACTGAAAGTTACCGAAAGAGGACAGTGTCATGAAAAGTCCAGAAGCCTCGGAGGCATCATCAGGGGGTCAGCTTCCACCTCCACCACCACCTGGGGGGAACGTGGCTGTGTGAAGCCTGTTTAATCTTTCTGAGCTTCATCTGCAAAATGGGGATAGCAGTCCAATAGCTGCCCCCCTTCTCTATGGTTTTGTTTTCTGTGGTTTTAGTTACCTGAGGTCGACTACGGTGCAAAAATATTAAATGAAAAATTCCAGAAATAAACAATTCGTAAGTTTTAAATTGCATGCCATTCTGAGTAGTGTGATGAAATCTCAGCCATCCAGCTCCATCCTGGGACGTGAATCATCCCTTTGTCCAGCATATCCACACTGCAGTCACTGTTCGCCTGTTAGTCACTTAGTAGCCGTCTTGGTTATCAGATCGACTGCAATGGTATCACAGTACTTGTGTTCAAGTCTCCCTTATTTTACTGAATAATGGCCTCAAAGCACAAGAGTAGTGATGCTGGCAATCCAGAAATACCAAAGAGAAGCTGTAAAGTACTTCCTTTAACTGAAGGGGCACTGTATTTTGTGTGTCTGTGTGTGAGTGTATATATAC
>NW_011888866.1:4117657-4130051 GCF_000151845.1 Pteropus vampyrus
ACACACACACACTCTCTCTCCCAGAGGATGACCCTCTATTTATGATTTATATATGGCAGCCAATTTTCCAAGCCAACTCAAGCACTGTAACAAGGGTTTGGGCTTTGCCCAATCAGTTGGGATTTGTCTGCAGGCTCATAGGTTATTTCCCCTAGAAAGCTAAAAAAAATTCACTTTCAAAGTGGTTCATAACCTATAGAAATGAAAACCCTCCGTATAACATCTCAGGTAAAAAATCCAGTGTCACTCAGATCATGCTTACTGGCTGACCTCTGATGATTATGAAGTGAACTCTGTTGTTGGAACCTGTGTGAGCATCAAAGTCTGTCGTCACTTTTATTGGCAGGTGTCATGGGCTCAGACAGCAAGAGGGCAGGATGGGAGAGTACTGCCAAGCTAGTCAAACAGAGAGACAATGGAGAGACAGAGAGCAAGAGTCAGCATAGAGAATTTAAATTTTTCTAAAAAATGGAACTATTTGTGTAGTGGAAAGTAATTAAAACTTATAGCCATGTGGTTTGTGTTAAATGTTACGTGTTTCAAAATGGTTAAATGTGTTCTGTGCACTAGATGAAAATGGGACTCTCTAGCAACTAATTGAGTGGAGGGGGAAAAACATAGGAGAGATTAGTTTTCTAGAAGGAAAACGAAAATGAGAAAAAAATAATGTCATTTTACTTGTCTTCTCCATTGGGGATTTTAAGAGGGTTTATCTTGGCTTTTCTGGAAGGACACGTATGCAAATCATAGATAGAATCATTGAATTTCAAGATTAGTAGGGAAATTCGCAGTAGCCAGTCTGAACTCCCATCTGTTCCCAGTATCCTCCACCCAGCATCCAGCTTATGCACAAAACCCACAGAAGAGGGTATTTACTTCTTCATTTCTTTTCCAGGCAGCGCATTCTATTTTTGAAACAATTTGATTTTTAGAGAGTTCTTCTGTCTATTAAGCAAGAAATCTATCTCCCTACCTATTGGCCCTAGTTATACCTTTCTTATACTATTTAATTATCTTTAATAATTTTACAGTTGGAAAGACTGGAGCTAAGATGGGCTAAGTAACTTGTGCTTTATTTCTACACAGCTACAAATGGCAGAACAAGGACTTAAATCCAGGTCTACCTCACTGCAAATCTCCGGTTCTATCCGTATGTCCCCCAGCCTTTCATTCTAGGTAAGAGAAAGGCAGCCTGCTGTCTAGCACAGGAGACAAGTCATAAAGACCTAACAAGAAGTGAGTTCAGAGGAGGGAGGGAAGAATTCGTGAGTGGAGTGATAGAGCTGGGCAAAAGGACATCCCTCTCTGATCACGGCTGTACTTTCTTAAGCCAGGCCCGCTGTGGTTATCTCCATGTAGCTCACATCCAGCTATTGACAGCTTTCCACCTGGTGACATGCTTAATGGCCCATGAAATTCTAGCCCTCAGGACTCAAGCCCGATATTTATGGTTTCCCACATAAACCTAAAGTGGATTATAAATTTATCTCTCTCAGATTTAGGTGACTAAAATGGCTGTTTGAAACTCTGGAAGGGATAGTGGAGTGCATGGACATGTTGTACCAACTTTTAAAAAGATTAGGGTAGAAGGAGAATGCAGAAGCCTCCTGGAGTGGAAGCCTTCTCATGTACTTGAGGGTGTTGATGTTATGGACAAAGCAGGGAGAGGAAGTGGGGTGCATACCAATTTTGTACCATAGAATAGTTGCATATTTTGTGTAACCAAAATATATTATAATGAACAAAGGGCAGTTATTCAGCATAGGTAGGAAGCTTTTTCTAGGCTCTAGAGTAAGCCAAGTGGATATCTTTATGGCTAGATATATATGGAGTAGGAAATGTCTAAGTAGGAATGCTCTGCTTATAGAAGTTCTTGCTGAGACTCCTAGGGGCAAGCAACTTGGAGTATTTATGTGAGTTTAGGTGTGTGCGTCCTTCAGACATAACACTTTCTCATCGCTTCCTCCTCCAATGAGAGCTTTCCCCATGCAAGATGTGACTTAAATTTCAACAGCATGTTCCAACATACATATTTTAAAAGGAAATCTCTTATTTCCATGGAAAGATGGAGGCGTAGCAACAAGAACCAAAGTGGTACCATTTCCTTCTGCCTAATGCCCATTCCCCAATCAAAATTCTTTAGTATTTTTCTCCAGAAGTTTCTCTCTCTTCCCACCGATTATAACATCGGTTGTTAAGAAGGATGTAGTTCAGAGTCGCTGTGGCATGTCAGAAGAAGCTCAGCTTTGCATCTAAGCTTTTCTACATGTTTGTTGTATAACTTTGGACTTCATCCCAATTTTCTAGTCCATCAAATGGGGATAAAAAGAAATGGGTTTATAAAACAAGAATATTGTTTGCAAGAGGTTGGCATAGCTCCTTCCTATCTGGAAGATAATTTGCTTGAAAATTCAACTGTGTACCAAATCCTCCTCCACAGGGACCAGCAGAAAATTGCAAGCTCCTTCTGAGTGGAAACCTTCACGGGCTCCACAAATAAACTCTCTCATCTCCAGGGTTCATCCCCCAACAAGAGGCACTCTCCACACAGGCATGTTCACACCATGAGAAAGCTTTCTCGCCCTCTCTCTCTGGCATTTCTGTCGCCGGTTTTTGAGATATCCTCGCCTCAAGACAAAGCAGTGGTTTGGAAACAAATTCAAATCAGAGTGCTTCCCCTTCCCCAAGCTGGGGATGGGATTCTCAGGCCTCCTTTTCTGAAGATACTTTGTGAGTAACCTGAAGTTGGAATGCCCTCCTGAGGTCGATGTATAAAAGCCAGCAGCATAAATAGGAACTAAGGCTGAAGTAAGCATAAATGTTCTCGAACAACTTCAATAGAGAAAGGCTTTTTTGATCCTCTCTAAACTTCCTGAAACCGAGCTGAATATTTGTTTGTTTTGTGGTAGCTCAACTTTTTTTTTCAGGCCTTGTAGTGCATGGCTGTTGGTTTCTCTGTTTAAAAAGAAGTGCTTTTTCTCAGTAATAATCCTAGCATTCTGAACTCAGAGATACCCACTTCTAAAGGCCATTTCATCATAAAGATAAAGTTCTGCTCACTCTTAGGACCCAACAGATAAAGGATGTGGCCGGTTACCATGACTCGTGCTTACCTCCCAGAGTGTGTCATTTGGTGCACACACCTAAAAGTGTGTGAACAGAAAGTTTCTAGATTTATTTTCGCATTGAAGATTTGATCCCACAAGGAGAAAATGTCAATGTAAATGACTATGCAAAAATGACAAAATAGCATTTTGACCTTTCAGTTGCCAAAGAAACAAAGGCCAAGTTAAGATGAGTTTGCTATGCCATTGCTTTTTGAGGGGCCTATTGGTAATTAGCACTATTGCTTATTATTGGAATATTTGTGGAACTTCGGTTCCACAGATGCCCAGTCCAAATAAGACACAGACAGCCTAAGAACAACACATGGAGAAAACGCCCAGGGGCAAAGCGGGGGGTTATTTGCAGAAGATAGCAATGGAGGTGAGTCCTTCCTTTTGGCCTCCTTTCTTGTAGATGTGTATCAACACCATAAAACCAGCATATGCTGTGTCAAGCTGACAACTCCTAAGACAGAATGTTCTGAGGTTGGAAGAGCTAAGAAGTGGCATGTCAGGGCTGAGGTGCTTGGCAGAGTTTTCTGATACATGTAGAGTGTTTGTCTATACCTTATCTCTCAAATGCTAATGTCCTCAGGTTTCTGTGTGTCTCAGGGCCCCTCAAAGTGTGGGAGACAGCACTTAAGGCTGTGACAACAATGGTCAGATCTCCTCTCTGTGGCCTGTGAACACAGGGGAAATTTGCCAGGTGTCAGATGCAAGAATCTTATATGCCATGGATTTTTTTTTTTCCTGGAAGCAACTAGAAACCTAAAACTCAGTGACACTTAAGTCCTTCACCTGCTGCGTTACTGTAGCCAGTGGATGTGAGCCAGAGTGGTACCAAGAAGGGCCCTCATCTGAACAGCCGCAAGAGTTATAGGCTCTGGCTCGGAGTGGAATGTTATACTATGTTCAGAGTCATGGCAACTTGAACTTGGCAGCCGTATCTGCTTCTGAGATTACAAGTGCCTCACGGCCAAGTGCACCTGTGATGAGAGTTAACCTCGGAGTGGGATGTAGATTGAGAAACCTCTTTTTTATAGCTAACGATTCATTTGAACTCCTTTAACAGCCGGATGGTTCAGTAGCAGTTTAAGTGTTGGAATTACCTGGCACTGCTTTCTATCTTCCATTTATTGAACATAAGGTACATATGGAATCACTGAAAGTTTCCCTCCCCGCAAAAAGAGAAGGGATACTTAGAACTAAAAGGATGTTTCCATAGTGTCTTTTGCTTCCATCATCAAAGTGTATAAAATTAACTTCATTTGAAACTGAGAACCCTCTGAGAGGTATAGTAATAAGTCTTCTTTGTGAAAAACCTATTTTTCAGAGTGTTTATTAAGACCATATTTCATGATAGACATGTTTCAGCATATTTGCACTTCTCAAAACGAGCTACGTTTGCTTTCATGTGTTGTGATTAGCTGGTTTTTGTGTTTAATCCGTAGCATGTGGCCTTTTTCTATACTATGCTTCTATTTTAAATTATACTCGAAGCATGTGAGAGATCAGCTGTAATGATTTGCTTTGGTTAAAAAAAGAAAAATCTCTTCGACATTCCCAATAACCACATTTTTTAAAGAAAATGACCTATGGGACACCCAAGATTAAAGTTCCAAAAATTATTTTTGCATTTTCTTCAAGTGATTTTTAAATGTTGAGAAATGGTTTTAAAAATGCATCCAATATTGAAGCAATTTATGTATATATCATATTCTACTCATACCAACCTTCTTTAATATGTTTGTACATATTTGAAGTAGCATGGAGTTTACTACATATCAAATTTCCATTGATCCCCACCTTCTTCAGGACTGTATTTAGAAGGCTGTGTCTCACTTGCATACAAATGAGACACCGTCATGCTTACAAAAGCGTCTTCTCTCCTTCTCTCTCCCTCCTCCTCAGTTGTCCTTATGTTAAGTTAGCCAATCGAAGTCAACTTTTCATCTTCCCCTTTGGCCTGTGTTCTCCCTCCTCCTTATATAAGCCTTGGTGGCCCCACACCTTTCCACAGCCACCGCCACACCTGGCCGGGCAACCTGCAATAGCTGTCTGACTCTTCCTCCTCCTCACCTGATTCCTGTGGCTGACCCAGCTGCCTCTGGGGTGTGATGCCAGGGATTCTGAAGACAGCTGTGGCAGGATGAGGGTACAGAGGAGGCTCTATGTAAATAATGGGCATCTTCTGGCCCGTGTTCCCCTCTCAACAACGAACACTGCACACGGTGTTGGTTTGGGGCATAAGACATTGGATTCTTTTCTCTTTCTGAACAGTTTTGGTCTTTGAATATCTCTAGTGCAGGGGGCAGCCTCTGTGATTAAAAAACAAAAAAAAAAATGTAAATAGTCATGATAACGCTTTTCAAGGCAGTAACTCAACCCACTATTTTGGTTCGTTTTTCTGTCTCTTATCTTCTCACTCTTCCCTCAAGATCAGTTGGCAGCAAACAATTAGCAGGGAAGCTGTAGGCTCCGGCAGTGGTGGCAACACCGAATCTGCTGAAGGCTCTGAGTTCTTAGAAGAGAGGTGGGCATCTGTGAAGCCAGACAGAGTTGTGGTGTCGCTTGTGCGAGCCTTTCCAAATCCCTGTGTTTTCTGGCTCAGGGAACCAACCCCTGTGGGTTTGCTCACAAACTTATGTGTACCATCGCGAACCTTGTTTCTGAGTGTGGTTTGAGACTACAGGCACTGAGATAAAAGTTCAAGACCTCACAACACTTCTGAGCATAAAGGAATCACAGAGAAGGTCCTGTAGTAGAGGAAACCGAGGCCTAGAAGTAGCAAGCTATGCCCCAAAAGTTAGCAGCAGTGGCCACAGAATGTACTGGAATGGACAAAATAAGTCTGTGGTCCATTTCCCAATCAACCCAAGTGAGCCATTTTAGAATGATGATAGTCTTTTTTTTTTTTTTTTTAATAGACTTGTCTTCCAGGTCATAAATACTTCCTACCACAGGTTACTGAGCCCCAAAATAAATATGGGAAGATAATCCTTTACGTGCATGAAGCATTTTGTATTTTCTGTCTCCTTCTCAATCATTAATTAAGCCTCGCAGCCACCCTGTGAAGCCGGTCATTACCACTGGATGAGGAAACAGAGTCCCACAGGAGCTATGTGACTTGCCCAAGCATACGAGCCTGACAGGCTGGGCAGGGTGAGACTTCCCAGTTTCTGAAGCCCACGCCCCGTGTGCAATCTAGTCTCGTCACCCTGGGTTTTGACGCGGGGAATAAATAAACAAATGACGATTACATTGCTTTTACTTCTGGGGAGCAATGGGTTCTTATTCAAAACAAAGGCAAAACAAATAGCATCTAATAGCAAAGCTACTGGGGCAAAATGGTACCACCATTTGTGGGCTTGGAGTTCTGCTCTTTCTGAAGCTATTGTTTATTACTCACATACCCAGGTTTTATTCAGCAAAGGTGCCATATGTCTCGCTGGGCAGTGGGGATTCAAAATTGGTACCATGAGGTCTACTTTGTTGAATTCAGGGTCAGTAGCATGTAATACCGTGCGATATATGCTGTAATAGAGATATGAATGGAGAAATATGGAAGTGAAGAAGAGGAAATGTACTCTCCCTGAGGGTCAGGGGAAGTTTCACAGATAAAGTGACACTTACCTGGAATCTAAAATGATGAGTAGGTGTTTGCTAGTTGGAAACAAGGGAAAAGAGCATTTGGGCAACTGTGGTAGAGGTTTGATTATTTATGACTTCAGAATCCACCCCCATATTCAAATCGTGTTCCCTGTGACCTACAGTGCAACTGAAACAATAAGCTCAGCTCTCAACTCTGATGTCAAATTATCTCTCTCTGCCCTTTGAGATGTCTCTCAATGCACACTCCCCATACTATATGGAAGGCCAGGCCTTGCCAGGATTTCTGAGAGTTCTGAAGTTTGAGAGTATAAGGGGGAGGTACCTGGGACTGTGCTTTCAGTCACCCCTGGCACTGAATTTCTGCTTTCCAATGATTCATTTCAGTTTATTGACATCTTTTATATAGTAGGTATATGTCCATATATATGTGTATGTATATACATACATGTACATGAATATATGTGTGTATCATATATACACATATACATATATATGAAATACATACACACGTGTCATGTACACATATGTACATACATATATAATACTTGTATATGATACCTACTCCTTAATTTAAAAATATCTGTTTCACTGAACATTTTACTAGGGTGGCGGAGGGTGGGACATGATGGGTCACAAGCAATGAATTTCTGTGTACCATCATGAACCTTGTTCCTGAATGTGGTTTGAGAGTACAGGCACTGAATGGTTATGCCCACCAGTCACTGAAGCTAAGCTGCCCCCAAATTCCAAAGCCACGTTTGTTAAGCCAAGTGACTCTTTGGTCAGGCTGACATAACAGGACGCACACCAGTTGCAGAACAGAGTTTGCCTTTTGGGAAAGAGAAAGAAAGAAGCATGGGAATGGGAAGAACACAACATAACAATGTTTCTTTCAAAAAAAAAAAAAAAGATTCAAGTAGCAATTGTGAAATCTTAGGAATAAAGATGTGCATTTACCAAGTCTCTGCATTCTTTTTTTTTCATGTGTACATTAATATCTTTATTCTTTTTATTATTATTATTATTAGTTTCAAGTATATAGTATATTGGTTAGACATTTATATAGTTTATACAACAATCCCCCTAATTGCTCCTTCTCTCCCCTTGCTCTACACCTATCCAATACATTAATGCTAACTGCATTCCCTATGCCGTGTTCCCTGTCCCCATGACCATCTATCAACTACTAATTTGTACTTCTTTAACCCTTCACCCCATCTTCCCAGCCCCCAAATACCCCTCCCCTCTGGCAGTTACCAGATTGTCCTCTATATTTGCGAGTCTGTTTTTGATTAGTTTGTTCTTTTTGTTCTTTAGATTCCGCATGTAAGTGAAACCTATGGTATCTTTCTTTGTCTGACTTAATTTCACTCAGCATAATAACCTCTAGGTCCATCCATGTCGTTGCAAATGGTACGATTTCATTTTTTTTTAATGGCTGAGTAATATTCCATTGTGTATATGAACTATAACTTCCTTATCCAATCATCTGTTGATGGGCATTTAGTTTGCTTCCATATTTTGGCTCTTGTAAATTGTGCTGCCAAGTCTCTGCATTACTATGTGTTTTAAATATTTTGTAGTTTAAAAAAGTTTCCATAATTGTTTCTAAGAAAAGGAAAGGAAAAAGACAGAAACAGAAAATCCCATATCAAAGATACCAACTGAAGATCAAATTGCTCCTGCTAATTAAGAGGCATTTCAAAATATGATGCTCTTCCAAAGAGAGAAGTATCTGGGGTCTTCAGCACCCCAAAACAGAAAATGGCTTCCAAAGAATGTTATCAACGTGAGGCAAAAACCTTAAGTTTCAAGAGAAATCTTTGCTTCTTCAGGTCTTTGTCTCTTACCACTGTTCTTTGATTAAATTGTTAAAGGCCTGTGGTAAAGACTCCCATACCTGTTCACAGAACAATTTGCTGGGTATCCCCAATTCCTTAAAAAGCTTGCTGAACTAGTCCTCTCTTCTCTCCCTCGCCTCCCTGTACAGGGAATGTTACAAAGGCTGTAAAGAGTTTTCTCAAATTAGTCTTATCCACAAGTCCTTTTCAAAGCCATATGCATCATTAAAAAAATAAAGAAAAAAAAAAATCCCAGTGGCTTCCCGTGCTATTCTAGTAACTTCCTGGGAAGGTGAGAGAAACGCGGACATTCCTGCTGCCACTTTGGTTACTAATAAGTCTCAAAGACGCTCCCGTCGTGAGGTTCCATCCACGTTGCCACACACTGCCCTGAACCTTCTTTCTCAGTTTGTTTGTTTGTTTGTTTGTTTGTTTTCTAGAACAGCCAGCAAATGATTTCACACCTTTTTGTTTAGCTTTTGAAAGCAACACAATAACTCCCCTCAAGGCTGCCTTTGTGGGTTCCAAAAATAAGATGGGCTCATTTTCATGCTAAGCATGTAAAGGCTTATAGGGATTCTAATGAAAAGCAAAGGAAGGAAAAATAGAGAAAAGAGGAGGCAAGCTGGGGGTGTAACTGGGGAGGGCCAGCTTCTGTGGAGAGTTACCAGCCACCCCTGCTAGAAGGAATAGGTGAAAAATAACAGATAGTTCTTTGGCTATAAATTTAAAGGTGATCTAATTCAACCTTTAAACTCTCCAGCTTACCTTCCATCCCTAAACCCAGGGTTATTCTTGGAACGCAAACTGGCATCCACCAAGAGAAGGAGCCTCCTTCAGCCTTCCAGATAAGAAATCTCTTGAGTGAAAAATAGCTAGTAACTTACTTCCAGGTAAGAATATAAAATCATGGGTCTATGAGATTCTAGGTTAACTTTTGAAATTCAATGTTTTCTAAGCCTAAGTCATTAGCAATAGCAGACTCATCATATTCCACACATTACATATTAGAAAGAACACTGTGTGATGCGAGTCGCACAACATTAGGCCCTGCTGGCCTGTCCAGAATGCATGAAAAGATTTCCATGAGCGCTTGCCAGAAGTGTGCATGGTGCCCACCTACAATAAGAGGAGTCCATGTAAGACACTGCTGACTCCAGGTTTGCCTGCCTGAAATTTAAACATCCATTATGGCACCTGCTCATTATATTTCCAATCAGCCCTTTATTTACGTAGGAAGCCAGATTGTTGGTGATATCCTCCATTTATTGAGCCAAAATCTGCCTCCCGGTAGCTTCTACTTAGTGGTTTTAGGTTTGTCCCCTGGCACATGCAGCACAGAATCTGTCTTTTCATGAGGAACTTTCAAATATTTTACAACAGCTATCAGCCCGCACAGTCGGCTCCCCTGTCAGTTAGGCCTTTACATTTCCTTGTCCTAACACAGTTTCCATTTTCTTCCCTAAGATGTGATCCAGTTTACAGCGTGTCCCTCTTACAGCACAGCCCAAAAGTAGCCTGACCTGCACTGAACACAGTGGAATAAAGAACATGCTATTCGTGCAGCCTGCACTTACCTGTGCCATTTCTTTGAGCAGATATGTTAAGCTGAAGAATCATATTCCTTTCCAAGATCTGTGAAGAAAGGATGTGCTAAGCCAACTGTAAATAGGATTGCTCAGAAAATCTAAATGCTACTTAAAGGAACACAATTTTAAATAGTTTAAAAGGATCCCTTTATATATGAATACTCAACATGCAAATTATAAGTTCTTATTTTTTTTCATTAAAGCAGATACCCAAAGTGCCTCGACTTGGCAAACCTAAGATGAATTACTCTATGTTGAGTATTTGAACATTTTGTAACTGCATTTCTTTAAAATTATTCTTGGATTCAGACTTTCTGTTCAAGGCATCATAGAATCTTTAGAAAGAGCAGAGAAAGATGTTCAAATCTAGTCACAAACTTTCAGGAAGATATTATTACTCCTTTTTACATGTTCATTCAGAATTAATTCACCGAATTCTGTCCAAGTGCCTGGTCTACATTGTTGTAGGCTTATTCAGGGGTGAAAAATATAGTCCCTTTCTCTCATGGAGTTTGCATTCTCATGAAAAAAAAAGTAGGATAATTTTTTGTAGTGATAAGTGCTATGAAGAAATTAAAACAGGGCTATGATAAAGACTAGGTCAGGAAAGACGAATTTTAGGAGGGAACATTTGGCCCAACTATTAAGAAGGTTTCAATCACAGCAGAGTATAGAAGAAACTTTTGACAAGCTGGGGAAATAGCAAATGCAAAGGCCTTGAGGTAGAAATAAACTTGGTGTGTTCTGGGATGTAAAATTAGGCTAGTACATCTGAAAAATATTAATAGAAGAAAGTGATAACAGGAAGCCAAAGAGGAAAGAAGTAAGCAAGGACCAGATTACATGGAGCCTCAAAGGCTGGGCTGAGGAATTTGGGTTTTATTCTAAGTGCAATCAGAAGCCATCGGAGGGTTTTCGGTAGGGAAGTAGCTTGATTTAATTTATATTTTAAAACGTTCTCTATGCTCGTGTGCAGAGATGGGTTGTCCCGTTTTTAAAAACTGAAGAAGAAAAAGGAGCTAGGAAGCTATTGCTATGGCGTAGGCAAGAGATGACAGTGGCTTGTACTGGCATGGTGGCAATGGAAAAAGATGTTGATAAATTCAAGATATACTTTGGAGGTAGAACCAACAGGACTTAAGAAAAAAGAAACTGGAGTCCAGGGAAGCATAAATGACTACCTAAAAGGTGAGAGAGAAGGAGACTAGCAAAAATTTGGCACTTAGTAGTGCCATGTACTTTAACCCTAATATTAATCCTAATAACACTAAGAGGGAGACATTATTTTACGGATATTTTATATATAAGGACCCTGAGGCTCAGAGAAGTTAAGTAATTGGCTCCAAATCAAACATAGGGTCAGATTAAGCTGAGATCCAAACTCAGGACTATTTACACCATATCTCATAGTCCCTTCTCTTGATACCACCTTGTTTTCCAAATTGGTGGTAGAGAAGGAACCTTAAGCACAGACTCCTGGGGCTCCTTCTACGTGTCTTGACTTCCAAGTTATTGATGCTTAATGAGAGGTTAAGCCAATGCCATTATTTGTATAGATCCTCCATATGTCATTATTCTTCATCAAAACTAAGACCGCTTTCCGCCTTTCATTCTGCCCGCTTTTCTTGCTCCTCAAAAACCAAATCAGGGTCAGCTCCTCTACACAGTGTGGCTGCCAGAGACGTGAGTCCTTGTGCCTGCCTCCCTTCCGGAGGAGCTGTATCTGGAAATTGCTTATGCAACCCGATGACACCTTATCTATATTTAGCAGAAAAAGTGGTGACAAGGATCTGTCCAGCTCAATTTTTTTTTTTTTTTTTTTTTACGATTTCAATATTCGGAATCTCATAGTCTCCTGAAAGGCACATTGGCCCTGACAGTATCTGAGTAGAAGGAGGCTTCCTCCGTTGCACAGGGTTGTTTATTCACTGGAAGCTTCATTCCAAGAAATTCCATGGACACCCATTACACAGCAAAGACTGTGTGTGCCACACTCCCCCCACCCCCAAACATGAGAGCTGCTGGTACTGTGGGTGCTTTGATGGCTTTTAAGTGTTTTTCTAAGACAAGAAAACAAACATGAAAGGTTTAAGGGGGAAATGGACTATTACCCAATTGTTTATGAGTCTAAGTGATATGTACAGAGCTTGGTTTTTATTTCTTTTCAATGTGGCATGGAAAAGAAATACAAAGTGCTGCTTATAGTTTAAGAAAAAAGATAAACTTGCTTTGGGGGTGTGCAAAAAAA
>NW_011888866.1:4130101-4173282 GCF_000151845.1 Pteropus vampyrus
TTGCACAGGGTTGTTTATTCACTGGAAGCTTCATTCCAAGAAATTCCATGGACACCCATTACACAGCAAAGACTGTGTGTGCCACACTCCCCCCACCCCCAAACATGAGAGCTGCTGGTACTGTGGGTGCTTTGATGGCTTTTAAGTGTTTTTCTAAGACAAGAAAACAAACATGAAAGGTTTAAGGGGGAAATGGACTATTACCCAATTGTTTATGAGTCTAAGTGATATGTACAGAGCTTGGTTTTTATTTCTTTTCAATGTGGCATGGAAAAGAAATACAAAGTGCTGCTTATAGTTTAAGAAAAAAGATAAACTTGCTTTGGGGGTGTGCAAAAAAAATTGCAGCAGGTATTCTCAAGTGCTTACTTCGACAAAATCATTGCCACGGAGGCTGACTATCACTTATACGTAAAGTGACTAATTCGAAGCTGAGGCACAGTTTAGCTTTCTTCAAGCCAGACCAAACCAAATATAGTATATTATCCATGACTCTACCCCTCATCACTGTTGGTCAGCCAGAGAGAATTATCTACTAATGAAAAGCAGTACAATTAAGAGTTTAGGAAAGAGGAAAGTAGAGACCATTAAAGAAAACTGGAAATCTTCAAGACAGCAAAATAATGCTGATTATGTCATAAAAAGGGAATTTACAGAGAAAAAAAAATAGTATCCTATGAGTACTTACTTATAGTCCTCTACTTTTTTACATGCAAGAGGTATCAGTCTTTATCTGTCAAGGGAAAAGAGCTATTGGAAAAGAATTCCTATTAGATTTAGAAATAGCAATTTTAAAAGGTAGTTTTTTTCAGACCTTCTTCCAGTCCCAACCTCGTTTGGGGTTAAATCTTATTCAGAGTGAAACACTTGGTTTAGAAATGTCCTGTCTCATTTTCACAAAATCTCTTCTAATGAGATGAGTTTTAGTGTTGCCATATCTATGAAAGAAAAGAGGTGAAGAAATAGAAAATCCGCTTTTTGTGCCATTGCACGTCTTGGAACTAAAAGCTTCTAATACTTTATTCCAGAAGTTAATTAACAGACCATTATTAAGAAAAAAAAAAACAAAAAACCTTTTATACCATTTGAGGGAAAATAAAAATACAATTGAATTTTTTAAAAAAAGGAAAAAGTCATTCTAAGATGTTCACTGTTAACAAGACTTAAAAACAAAACAAAATTATTTGGTGTATACCTCATATAACCCCAACAGGACTATTGTAATTCAGGCTTTCTCTCATTTTTTTAATTTCGTGAAAGTTTTTGGCAATTTTCTACAGCTACATGGGTTGATATCTTTACTGTTGCCCTAGAAGCCCAAGCAGAGATGATCTTTAAGCATTAAATGTCTTAAGCTCCTCACTGGAAATTTTCTTTTCTTGAGATGAACAAAATGATACCTAATTCTTTTTTATATTACTGTTCCTACCACTATCAAGAAACCAAAAAGGCCTTTCTGGTTTTCTGTGTCATAGCATGAACCCCACCCTTCACAAACACAAGAACAGCTAACACTGTACTGTTTTCACCTAAGACCTAAAACTTTAAAGGCGAGATCGTCTTTCTCCATTAATTATAGACAGCCTTTTTTATATGTTATCTTAGCCATCTTTTAAGTTGAAAGAATTAGTATAAGTGCTAAAAGAATCTCTTTAAAAAAAATAGGATTAAAGATGGGAAAACTACCAGTAAAAGAATAGGCAAAGACATAGAAAACCCCAAAGCATAATCTTGCATATGGAAGAATATTCTTGAAAATCTATATACAGAATATATATAAACGCTCCGGAGGAAAGGAGCTTTTATATATATTCTGCATATGTATAAAAGTGCTGTGATAATTGTTAGCTTATCAAAAAATTAATTTTTTTCTCATGTATAACAAATTAATTTCTGGATAAATTTAAAATATTTTTAAATTAATCCAATAACTAAATATATTTCTGCATATTTATTTAGTCTAGATAGGTAAAGATTGTTCTATACTTTAAATCAATGGAAGGAATTGCAGTAAAAGGTCAATAAATTCAAGTGTATAGAAATACAAAATTTTTCTATGTCAAAAATAATCATAAACAAAATCAGAAGAAA
This sequence comes from Pteropus vampyrus, assembly GCF_000151845.1. Taxonomy (NCBI): domain Eukaryota; kingdom Metazoa; phylum Chordata; class Mammalia; order Chiroptera; family Pteropodidae; genus Pteropus; species Pteropus vampyrus. The sequence goes on from NW_011888866.1 coordinate 4,132,193, forward strand.
AATTGAATGGGTAAGAAAATGTATTTTTTTCAAAATTTGAGGCACGAAGAAAGTTAATAACCTTAATTTATAAAGCGTTGCTATAAATCGATGAGAAAATAGACAAGGATTAGGAACTGACGATTTCTAGAAGTGAAAATATAAATAGCTAATCATACAGTAAACAATTTTCAGCCTCACCTGTGAATTGCAGTTAAATAACAGGGACCTAACAAAATAGCAAAGATTTTTAAATGACATTAATCAATGCAGTTAGAGCTTCAGGAAGACATTTATGTACTGTGTTAATATAAATTGATACAACCTCTTAGTGTTATATATTAAAGTCCTGAAAAATGACGATGCTCTTTGATCTGATAATTCTGCTTTCAGGGGACTATCCTAAGGAAATAATTTGAAATGCTAAGACTTATGCACACTCACACACAAACACACACGTTTACTTAAGTATACTCTAAATGTCTAATAATAGGAGAATTGTTAATAAATTATAGTATAGTCATATGATAGAAAATTATACTGCTAATAAAATAATATTTAAAGAATTAATAATGGCATAAGAAAATATTTTTGATTGAACAAAAACATAGTGTGTGAAATTCTGGGTACAGAATGGCTTCAGTCATGTGAAGATGTTTAAAAAGCATAGGAAAAAATACTGGAACCATTCCTAGACGTTAACAGTGGTTGCATTTGACTAATAAGATAAGATTTGATAATGTTTTGCATACTTCTCTTTTTTCTAAATTTCAAATTTCCTACCATGTATAAGTATTATTTTTAGAACCTTTTAAAAAGAAAGAAAAATTGAACTTGAAGGGGTTCAGAGTATGCCACCCCAAAATAATGCCATTCTGGAATAAGGCTTATTTTGAGCCGAAGGCAACTGAGAAAAGCAAGCATGGGACAAATTCTCTGGCTTCCCCGTCTCTACCAGAAAAGGCACGATGATTCTTAACCATTGCCGGAGATAAATCTAGACTCATCAGCCCAGAAGCTGCACCAGAGGATTCTGTAAAACAAAGCTCATCAAAACAATTCTTACCTTCCATTAGTTTCTCTCATATATTTGCCTTCCCACAGTTTGCTGCCCTGGAATCCTAAAACCCTTTTCCTTTGTCTTGTCACTTCTCTACAAATGTTCTATTGTTCACTAAGATTCTATAGAAGCCCAAGTTCTAACCATTCCTTTGAGTTACTGATCACTGAGTATTCTATGTGCTGCATGCTAATAGAAACGAGTTAAGAAACATTTCTTTTCTTATTAATCTGTCTTTTGTCAATCTAATTTGTGGGACCCCACCAATGAACCTAAGATGGGTAGAGGAAAAAATTTTTTCCTACCCTACAAACTACTATAATAATAAAGAAAAAAACAATCGTAGGCATTCCTTTCCTTCAGCCGTCTTAGGTTACGCTCTACCTGATAGTGGGGATAATTAGATACTTCCAAGACCATAGAGGTACCACTAACAACTGTGAGTCAGTTTACCCAAAAGGGTAGATTGCCAGGTGATTCAGAGTAGCTACCTTGCCTCCTTCTCCTTCCTCAAAATTTAGTTTCCCTTTCTCTCTTCCTTTCTCCCATACTTGATTCAAGTCAGAGCCAGAAATATGACCACCCACATCCCTTCCTCTTTCCAAGAGTGGCAAGATAAGATTGTTTTCATTTGTCCTTCCAAGCCTGAGGAGATAGAATTAAATAGGAGAACACAGGTGTCCTGCAGGATGAATGCAGGTCCTTACTAATGGTCTCAGTAAGGACCTGGGCAAGCTTCTCCAACCCTCATTCTTGTAGACCACTCCTGGGTATGCACAGAACAGACTCCTTCACAGAGTTCATTTGAGAAACAGACAGAGGAACTATTTAACCTAAAAAAAAAAAATTTTTTTTTTTGGTGTTTCAAATGGTAACCTTTAGGATGGCCGACTCCATGACCGTTACCACTATCACCACCACAACCACCGAGAAAGACAGATCTGAAAATAAAGGAACTGAAAATTCAATCGGTCACACCCAAAGTTCACTTGGGCAGAGGATAGAGGATAAACAGGCTCAGGATATTTCTCCAGCCAAGTCCAAAGTGAAGAGTTTTGTTTGTTTATTTGTTTGTTTTGTTTTGTTTTGTTTCTAGTTAAGATTTAGAGCAAAATACACAGTGCACTTTGTCCAGCTCATTTACCCTAATGATTTTAAGCATGTTTCTGTTTCTAAGGCAATGGAGAGCCCGAGTGTCTGATTCATTTCCATAATGCCACGTAGCATCCTTGAATGAAAGCGTCTCTGTCCAAGAAGACTTGAATGCTTTTTGGAAAGCCTGTTAAACATATTCTTTTCCCTTTCAATCTCCTAGTTATATTCTGATTGCAGAAAGCATATTTTAACTCAATATAGGCAAACGTAATTAAAACCTGAGTAAACAGATTTTGAACGTCTGGGAAGAAACATCTTGTTAAGGATTACAACTTCCTGCCGTGTAATAATTATGTTATTAATTGTAGCTATGTTTTTCTTTGTACCCAGGACTCAGTAACTAGGAAAATCTAGCTTTTTCATCTGATTTTCCTTGGATTCAATGCTCTCTTTTCTCCCCTCTCTCCAGCAAAAATCTAATTTATTCTAGTCAGACTAAAACACATAATTCAGCAATATGCCACCATCACCCTAAGGTTTAATGTTCTTTCCACTGAAAATAAGTAAAAATAGCACATTGTCCTCGAACTTGCTGGTTAGGAAGAGAAATATATAGGAAGAGTTTAACCTAACAGCTATCCTTAAACTGCAGTTCGAGGGCCACAGTCATTTGCATTCTTCCATTTGCCCTGAGGCAGCACCCCGATGTGCAGAGTCATGGTGGCAGCAACTTGGCCCGGGTGACAGAAACCATTAAAGAGAAGCAGAGGGCCAGGCTGCACTCCATGGATTTCATTTAGCTGACTTGTTGTATAGGAGGCAAACGGTGTCTGAAGGGCTCTGGACTTGCTAACCAAAATGTTAATCACTTAGAAACAGTGAGAAATTAGTTGGTGATATGTTTATCAAGTACCTGGAACAAAAGTCGACTTTCTGTGAAACATCCTTCTGGAATCAAAGCCAAAATCTCTCTCCTCTATTCGGTGAAGCCTGAAAAAAGTGATCATGTCAGAATTAGTGAGGCAAACAACAAAGTGAGGAAGGAAAACAAGCTGATATTAAAAAGGTTTTGGGGTAGGAGGTAATACCTGAGCTTCAATAATGACAGAGAGCTGGGATTTTGAGAGTTTAAAAAAAAAATAGTTGCACTGATTCTCTCAGAAAGACAAATATCTAGAATGCTGAAGAGGTACTGAATTTCTCAGGTAGGTCAGGAACAGGACCATGGGAGGGTACAATTAGGAGGTGATGTTAAATGGCCCCTTAAAAATTCAGGTTGAAGTAATTTTTAACGGAGTGTATGTGTTTTGTCTCTTTGTTTTTTGCTAATTATAAAAGTAAACAATTACAAGCATTTAAAAACACCATCACTATAGAAAACCAAGATAAAAAAAGGTCCCCTTCCCATTCTCCTAATGCAGAGAATATCACATATTAAAAGTTGGGGGTAAAAATATTTTTATATAATTGTATTATATATTCTTTAAAATAAGGTTATGGATAGTTATAAAAATATGAGAAATATATATGATAATGTTAAGTTTAAAAAGTTTTAAAATGTGTGCATACAAGAATGAAAAGGTAGCAAATAACCTTATGACTGCAAAAAGACTGAAAAAATATCAAAATATTTTAAAAGTTAGGGCTATTTTTCATATTTTTTAAGCACACACTAACATATTTTAAAGTGCATGTATGTGTGTGTGTGTGTGTGTGTGTGCATATGTGTGTGTAATGACTCCTTTGTTTCTAAGAGTCCCTGAAAAGGATACTTAGTTTCCAACTTCATAGCCATGGGGAGAAAGAAAATATTTGGAGATCATTGGTAAATAATGCTTTGAATCTCTCTGTAGCATACGAAATTTAATTTCAGTCCTATTCAAAAAATGAAGTTTCCCTGGTTAAAAAAAAAAAAAAAAAATGTCTTTCTATGTGCTTCTTCGGTAGGAGAAGGATAGAAGAAACTGCATGCAAGACTCGGGTTGGGCAATTGATTTTAATCGTGGTTTCTATTAATTACTCAGCAATTTCAGGCAATTATCCACTTTCATGCCATAGTTTTCCCTTGTGTAAAATAGGAAGGGTGATAGAAAAGCTGAACCTAGGGACTTGGTCTCCAAGCACTGCTACCATTGACACCTGCCTTTTGGCAAATACCCAGCTCTGCTCAACAGGGTCACACAGTCTGCCAGCTCACAGGAGCCAGGAGGCTTAATTACCTGTAGTTTCAAAGACCTTTGAACTCTCTTAGGAAGGGGGTTGTTTAAGTTCAATGTCATATTATCCAGTTCCTGAAGCATTCATTTCACAGAGATAGAAAGGAAGAGTACAGAGATTGGGCTGTGCTCCAAGGGAAGCTTAGAAAAAGGTTTTCTATATATTAGAAGTTGCAGAAATGCTTTGTAGTTTGGGAAAAGTCATGTTATACTTCCACACACACACACACACAAATATGCTGCTCAGAAAGAAAATACTTAAATTACATATTAATTTAAGGTCATCAAAATTCAAACTAGCTGTGTTCACCTTCTCTTTCCTTTACTAGAAGCTGCCCTGTGATTGAAACCTATGTGATGTGTGGTATTGCTACTGTCATTTTACAGGTACTGCTGTGGTATAACCTGGTCTGTGTGTTCTCAAACCCCAGGGCCAGTGCCACATTGTGATGAAGTTTTCGCAAAACTGAGGGCAGCACATTGTAAGGCTGCTGACTTTATTTAAGAAGTATCGCTCCTTATTCTAAGAATATGTCCTTCCTACTTTAGGGGTGTTAAAATGTCATCATCTTTTATGAATTAATGGCAATTAAAGATGGCAGTTGTAATTTTTTTAACATCCTTATTTGATCAAATTTAAACTTAGAACACTATACTGATATTCCCACAATTTCCCAATTTCCTTTTCTTTTTACATTTTACTGGCCTGCAAAATCCAAACTCTGGAAAAACATCAGTTTATGGCTAATTCTATCTGTATGGGAGGATGCAGATAATCACCATTTTTAACCCAAAATATCAAATTCCTCTCCTACTAAAACATGCGCCTCAGCTAATGATAAGTAGGACACCCAATGTGCTTGAATTGTATTTCTCTCTCTACCCTCTAATAGGGCTCCTAAAATTAAGCCACCGAAAAAAAGAAGGATACAAGGGGAGAAATAATCTAGATAATAAATAAACCGGCTAGTTAACAAGGAATAAAATATGTCCCATGCACTATTTGGAATATTCTTACGCTAAAAAATTATTCATTATTTGTTTTTAATTCAACTTTAGCTGGATATTCTGCATTTTATCTGGCAATCCTACACCCAAGACTGTCTGACACATTAGAAGATACAGAGGTAGCAAAACGTGAATTGAAGGAGCTCTTATACATAAACGCCTACTAATGAAATACTCTTTCAGTTGCCTTTATGTCGTCTGGTTTTCTCATTTAACATGAACTATTTAGGTGACTGAGTTTTTATAAAAGCATAATAACCTTCAATGAAATCCAGAGAAGAGTAAAACAAGTTAACTTGCCCCAGTTGGCTTACCTTGTAAATGAACTGATAACCTGTGTTTACAAGCAGGTTCTGCCAAGTCACCTCCATTGCCCACCTCTGAGCTAGCTGTTCAGGTGCTGCAGAGCAATTTCTTTCAACCCACACTGATGTTTTAGAATCTGAAAGTTTGTGGGTGGGAAGTGAGGAGGAAAGCCAGGATCCTCTGAGGAGCCCTTGGACATACTCAACATGCAGCCAAAGACTTGTTCTTTGTTTCTTATTTTTTCCCTCTGACGTTAAAACTAATGCAAAGTTAAAAATTCTACATTTTTTCACCCTGCTACCTGGCAATGTAGAGTTCCCCATCTGAGCTTGAAACAAAAGTAATAATAAAACTGTCAAATAGTGCTAGTAACCTTTCTAGTAATATTTGCAAGGAAATTACTTTCCATCTGCAAGGCGGACATGTATTTTCTGTTAGAGAAATGAATTGATATAAGCTTGAGATTGGCAGGTAAGTAGTACAGGCCATGTAACTGGTGTGCATTTCATTAAAATGAGTGCGAATGTGAGTGGTATCTTCTTTTGTTTTTCACCTGGCCACCTCGAGGTTGTTGCAAAAGTAATGGAGGGAAAAAATATGGTAAACAGTGCTCACATATTCAAATAAAAGAAGAGTGAAAATCAAAATGTGGAATGGAGCCAACTTTGTGGTCAGTCCCCAGATGGGCTGCTTAGGATGGTGAAAAGAAAGCTGGATTAGAAGGTCTCCCCCTGGCTCCGACACCATCTACCACGGTGACTCTAGGCAAGTTGTGTTCTCCTCTGGACATCAGTTTCCTCCCTTCTCAAATGAAGGGATTGCACAGGCTAACACATATGCTCCCTTTAGTCCTGATCTAAGGAGGTGCGGCGGAGAGAAGGAATTCCTGGATTACAAGTCAGTGCGAACAGGACTCACCCATTTACCTTTGGAGGGTTCAAAGGCTATAGATTTGAAGTAACAAAGACAACTACTAGATCTCATGTTCTGATCTTCAAATGAAGACATACAGCTATTCTTTATGCCTTCGGCTGCCCACTCTACCTCATCAGAGGAAGACCTATTGGACCATTTTTTGGTCCTCCCAGGAACCCAGTGAGCTCTGTCACCAACTTGGAACTCACATATGCACAGGTCATTGTTATCTTTCTTTTTCAAAGCTATTACTTAGTATAGATGAAAAATAAGCAGAGTTCACCCATCATAATTATTTATATGGGGATACAAAGACAACATGTAGCACTTTTTTTGTGTTTCTAAATCATACTCTGGACTCCCGGAGTTCTTTTGCCATATCCTTTCCAGGCCTTTTCCCACTGGGCTCGTTCCAGTTAGAATCTGTATGAAATATTGCCCCTTTGGTCAGCATTTTTAAATTGAATTCATATGGGAAAATATATTTTTTTCAAGGTAGTCAGTGTGTATTCACTCTGGTTCTGTCCTTTGTAACCATGTAGAAAATATGGTAGACAAGATCAAAGATTTCTCTGAGGTCCTTTCCATTTTAAATCTCACAGCAAATTCATGAGTCTTTATCTTCCACGTTATCTTTCTTACTCGGAAGCATTGACTAGTGTGCCCTTTTTCTTCTCGTGTTTCTGCCAACACCAGAGAAGTTAATCGTTACCCCCCGCCTTGTCTTCCAAGAGATTTTGTGTTATTCTCATTCATGGGATATATTCTCAATTTATACACACATTCTTATAGCCTCGGACCCTCCCTTGACCCCAGTTATTCCTTATAAGCATTCTCTGTCCTATGAACCCTATTGGCCTTCCCAAGATGGAAAATTACTGGATGGCCTCTACCTCTGTGCGGCCCACATTTGGTACATTGTTGGCCTTTGCCCAAATTATGACACCCCATTTGGGATCACCTGACACCATGTGATCAGTCTCATGACCTAGCAACGTCCCATCTGCCTACCCAGTTCACTCTTGCTCCATTCCAGTGCCTCTTACAACAGATGCTCACATATCTTCCTGTCACTGTCTTATGTCTCATGAGGCTCATTCAACATCAACCCTTTGATTCATTCATCGAGATAACCTAAGTACCACTATTTACCAGATAACAGGTTCTGCCAGCGTGAATAAAAAAATATAACACTAGTCCTCAAGGAGCTTAGACTCTAACGAGAGAGACAGACAATAAAGAAATAAACAATCAGTCATTATAAATGTTGACAAAGGCTATGAAGAAAACAAACAAGGTTGGTGAGAGAGAGCGGTAGGTGGAGCCTATTTTAGGTAATGTGGTCTGCACAGGTCACATTCAGGCCCAGCCTACAGAATGAGAAGAGGCCAGCCATGAAAAAAGAAGGTTGGAAATTCAGGAAAGAACTTGGTGTGTTTGAGAACTGAAAAGGGCCTCTCTAAATCCTCCCTACTTTTCCAGTTCCTTCCTACACATAGATGTTGCTGACTTCACCCACTCATACGGATTAATTCATCTCCTGAGCTGCCATAGGTCATTCTCTCCGTTCCATTATTTGAATCTTGGTTGCATACTGTCTTTTGTTATTCACCTGTGTGGTAGATCTTTACAGGACTTGAGTTCCATACTTAATCTCTCCAAGAGCATCGATCAGGGTTCTATTTATACAGAAGGTGCTAAAGAAACACTTGAATTCTATTCAATTCAATAACCATTAATCAAATGCCTGGTTAATGTGAGGTGGTACATGCTAGGTATTTAGCTCATTTCTGGTGTTCAGAAATAAACCCCAATGTAATCATGAGAAAAACATTAGACAAACACAAATTGAAAGACATTTTACAACATACCTGACCAGTGTGCCTCAAAACTGTCAAGATCATCCAAAACAAGGCAAGTTCAAGAAACTGTCACCGACCACAGGAGGCTAATGAGACATGATGACTAAACGTAATGTGGTACCTGGATGGCATCCTGGAATAGAAAAGGCCATTAGAGGAAAACAAGTGAGATCTGAATAAACTGAATTTAGTTAATAGTAGCATACCAATATTGATTCTTTCCTTACGGAAAAAAATTATTACCTATGGCAGCAAACGTACCATAGTTAAGCGAGATTTTAACAATAGGGGAAATTTTGAAAGGGGTACATGAGAACTCTCTGTACTAGTTTTTCAACTTTTCTGTAAATCTAAAACTATTCTAAAATAGTTTACTTAAATTAAAAATAAATAACAAATCATGGTCCCTCCTTCTATGAGTTTGCAACATAGCATGATAAGGGCAACAATAAAATTGCATACCAAGTACAAAGGTAACCCAAACAAGGGCATGGCTGCCTCTAAGAATTTAGGGAAGGATTCACTGAGGAGCGAAATGCCAGGAGCTGGGTTTTGAAGGATTACTAGGAGTTCGAAGGATGTGGAAAAGGAGTCTGGAAAAGGTTAGTTCAGTTCTAAAAAGCACTACTTGACTAGGCTTGAAATCCCTTCAAGCAGTTTAGCACATAGAAAGGGAGAGAGGGATGAGCAAGCGTGGGTGAGTGCGAGTGGGGCTGGGGAGAAGAGAGGAGGGTGGCATGGGTATTTGCTGGCCAGTTAGGGTAGAATAGTTAGTAATCTCACTATTTATTTGTGTCTGGGACTTGTCTGCCCAGGGCAGCTGACCTACAAGGCCTCTGAGCAGTGTCCACCAGGATTCCCGCCCATCACTCTCCACCCAACTGTTGAGGCCATATATTTGGTCACCTGGGACTCTCTAATACACTGGGGCAAGGCACAGCCCCAGTTTCTGGAGGTTGATGGATAATCAGGAAAAGGCATGAAAGCAGGAATGGTGACTTAAGGACTGAGACAAGAGTTCAGTGGTCAATCATGGGTCATTGTCTCCAAATTGTAGAGGCTAGAATGTCTTCCCTGCCCATAACTGCAGGTAAAAGAAGTAGAAGTCCACTGGAGCAAGAAGTTTTTTCTATTGGTTCTGATATCCCTAGTGTCCTAATGCATGGCTTAAGGTCTGTTCTCAAAAAAAAAAAAAAAAAAAAAAAAAAAAAATGAAAGAAAAGACTAATCTCAAGAGGCTTGGTAGCCCTGGTGTTGAAAGGAATATGGGAACATGGGAGAGCTCTGAAGACACCCGTCATCCAGCCCCAGCCCTAGAAAATGGTACACAGATAAATAAAACAAGATGGGAACCTGACTGGGGACAGCCCCAAGTGAGGAAGTGCTTGCCTCCAGTCAGGAAGGCTGACCTCTCAAGTTCTCTGGCATGGAAGGTCTGAAGAGGAGGATGCAGTTAGGAGGCAGCTGAAGCACAGAGAAGACCTTGAGGTAAAGGAGGGTCTCGAAGGACCTTGTGGAAGCTGATGTTGTAAGGGAGCATAATCAATGAGGGAGCCCAACAGGGAGTGAATAAGCCAGCTGGCAGCAGAACAGAGAAGCAAACATACAGAGAGAAGCAGCAGCCCTCGGTGAGAGATGCCATGCTGCCTGTAAGAGCAAGACTAAGAGAGAACAGATTCCATTCCAAGGGCCCAGTCACTCTGTGGCACCAGTGACCTCTACAAGCCTAAATGTCTTGTAAGATGGAGATAATAACAGTAATGACCTCATGGGTTTGTAGTAGAGTTGAGGCGACATTATCCACACAAAGTACTTAGAACAATGCCGAGCACCCAAGTGATCCATAATTGTTATTTTTGAGATGGTTGTTTTATCATTCTTATTAGATTCCCATGAGAACTGTGCTATTCTTATTACTCCACATGTATCCTTACAATAATCATCCCTTAGCTTAGTGAGTCTTTGTTCCTTGCAACCAATAAAAAACCCAATTCCAAAATTATCTCTGGTCATAGTTACAGCAAATATGTTTGGCATAGTGGGGGGCCCTAATTTTTAGGTATCATTTCCCTTGTCAGTCTTACAGGGAAGGTCCGTGCATACTAAATCTAATCTGATAGACTGGTACAGATCAGAGGTTTCCTGGTTTGGGAAGTTACCTCAAATAGACACCAGGCCGACCTACCCTGGGCTGAGCTGTGGGCAGCTAGAGAAGTCAGAGGCTGGGAAGCCTCATGTTGAAAGGAACCTGGGAACATGGGAGAGCTTTGAAGACACACCCCATCCAGCCCCAGCCCTAGAAAATGGTACAAAGTTCATCTTTTTACTTTGTTGGTTAATCAGCGGTTTCACGCACATTAGCATTATTTAATATTTTTTAGTGGATCACACAGGTGCATGACACAATATTCAAAAGAATATAAAGTTAGAGGTAAGCCCTATCCTTTAGCAGGTTACTTATGTAGCCTTCTAGAAATAATCCATTCTGTGAATATAGGAGCATGATGAATTCAAACATACATATTCCAATATATATACACACAAACATATAAACACACACATACAGTTCTGCATATTGATTTTTTCAATTAACACTACATCTTAAGAGCTTATTCCACAGTCGTGCACACAGGGCTGCCTTATTCTTTTTAACAACTGTGTGATAGTCCATTTTACAGATGCACCAGCAGTTTTCAAACTTTACTGGATATTCTCAAATATATACCATTTTTGCATATATGCAAATAGATGTACAGGAGAAATTCCTAGATGTGGAATTGTTGGGACAATGGGAAAGTGCATTTGTAAGTGATGTCATTGGATGCTGCAAAGTGGTACTCCATAGAGATTTTAGCAGTTTACGTGCCCACCAATAATGTATGTGAGTGCATATGCTGTGTTTTTTTCTTTAAAAAGAAGATTTTACAACAGATATAAGTTTTATAACAAATATAAACATATGGGCAAAAGCTTTTTGTATTATTTTTCTGAAGCCCAGTCTGTCTCTCTGAATGCCTGTCTCTCTTTTCTCATCTCCTGTGCAGGTATGTGCACACACACACAATACTTTGCCCTCTCCCCACTGGAGCTTGATTTTAAAATACTTTAATTCTTTCTTTTTCGTATTGCAGTGGGTTTTCATCTTTGGTGGTTTTCATTTGTAAAAAAAAAGGAAAGAAATTTCGGAGTGAGTGTTTTCACTGATTCCTACATTCCCCAATGTAAAAGGTCTCTTACTCTTTCCAGAAGTGATTGCTGCTGCCAGTATGCCAAGACCCATTTCTTCATTAATTTTTCCAAAACCCTGATAATACTGAGGGGACTGATTCTAAGACTGATAATGCCCAGTAATTCTTAATATTTACAGAGCTTCTTTGTCTGAGATCTCAAAGCGCTTGACAGCATTAAATCTTCATTCCCTTAGCTCTCAAAGGCATCACTGAACCTAGAAGGATGGTACATAGAAATGAAAACTCTTTCCATCTAGATTCTCTGAAAGGTGACCGGGAAAAAATACAAGCTAACCAGCATAATTTCTAGCCATAGTAGCATGTTCTTTGGTTACTCCAAATTTTTTTTACCTTTTGTGGATATATTTCCAGTGAATCACCTTGTATATAAACAGCAAATAGAAAACCGTCTCTTCCGTGTAAGGGGGTTACATGATATAAGGGAAGGATTGAGTCCCCAGATGGAAAGAGAGGAGTACTCAGGCCTTCAAGCCACGCACATTCTCTCTGGTCTGATTCTCTGCTAATCTTTTCTGTCTGAGAAAATGTATAAATGTAACGAGATAACACTTATACTGGCCCAGAGAAAGAAAGAAGGAAGGAAAGGAGAGAGGAAGGGAAGGGGAGAAAAAGAAAGAAGGCAAGGGGAAAGGGAACCTAATTCAGACCTGATGTTTTTGACACATGTTGGATAATACTTTCTGAGCAGAAAGCCCAGCCCAGCCTCATGCATCATGTCTGATTCCATCAGTGAGTAATTGTCCTTATAAAGAGTTTTTTACCTTCACTCCACCCTACTCTTCTCCACCCTTCCCCACCCCCTAGTCTCCACACTCTCCATGTCCTATACACACCACACAAAGAATATCAACCATCGAGCAAGTATGTTAGTGGGAAAATATTAGCACAGAGACCTTGGTACAGAGACCAAGGCACAGAGAAGCTGTAATTTATTTAGTGATAAAGATTCTGTGTTAGGTACACATATCTCATACTGCATCTGTTGAGTCAGGAATTATCAATCTATAGGGTTTATTTAAAAAAAAAACAACAACAATATTTATTACACAAATAACACTGAACATTAAAATGAAAATAAACACCGCTGAAATCCCACCACCCTAGCTAATCATACTGCATTCATCCTCCCTCCATGGCCTTTAAAATTCTTAGCCTACATGCACGTAAAATTCAGTCAGAGCCTAGAGAGCATAATATTGTGAACAAGAGCCCAGGTACTGGAACCGGGCTATTCATGCTGGTATGCAATTCCACCATTGACTAGCTGAGCCTTAGTTCCCCCATCTGTAAAATGGGAATATTAATAGTACCCACCTCATGGATCTGTGATGGACAATCAATGAGGCATTTCATTTTAAGTAGTTAGCAAAGTGCCTAGGATATAGTACATACCTGGTAAATGTTAACTGCTGCTATTATTATTATTAATTTTGCTTTCTGCTTTTTAACATATATCATAAGCAAGCAGAACAGAATTATCTGATAGATCCCAAATTCTGACTAAGCAACCTGCCCACTCCTGGTGACACGACTTCCTTTGCATTTCGGGGGTGGGTCCTTCCAATGCAGAGAAACAAGCAGAATATTTTAGCCCTTTCCCTTTCAGGGCCTTTGCAGACCACACCTGTTATGGCCCTCACTGCTATCCTGCCCTCTCACCCTACAAATGTCAACGTTTCAGGGGAAAAGAACAGGGTGAGGAAGTGAGGAGGGAAATACAGGAGGCACTGCACTCCTCAGAGGTTCCAGGGCCTATGTGAGTAGCCGCATCCATCTGACCAAATTCTGATTTGTTTCTGATTTGGTTCTGATTATTGCTGATGCCTTTCAGAATAACAGTAATAAAAGGCATTGTCTTTTGGTAGTTTCAAAACTAATTTAGTATTTTTTGTGTGTTTTAAAATTTTTCGTTAACTTTTTGAGTTGGTGTGATTTCAAATTTATAAAAATTTGCAAGCATAGCACAAATGCCCCTTATCCATCTTGATTCACCAGTTGTTAGCGTTTTGTCCTATTTGCTTTATCATTCTCATGCTCTGTCTCTCTCTCGCCCTCCGTATATGTGTATATGCAAATATATATATACTTGTGTGTGTGTGTGTGTGCGTGTGCGTGTGTGTGTGTGTGTGTGTGTGTGTGGAGGGAGGTGGGGCATTCCTCTTTACTCTTCTCACAGTGGATTTCCCAGGAACATGGTCTTTCTCTCCCATGGCCACAGTCATCATAATCAGAGAATGTAATGTCGATATAATACAGTTCTCCAACCTACAATGTTTTTGTATTTTTAAAACCTCTCTTGAAAAAGCAGGTGTGGGACAAAGATAATAAATGTACATCACAGCCTAATTAGGCCACTTCTTCACCTGTTAACTTTCTCAGCGGAGTCATTCTTCAAAGCCCAGCTCTAACAAGACTCCCCTGCAAGACTGGGCAGGCTGCTTTCCCACCTGGCAGAGCACCCTCTGTGCAGCCCCAGTGATAGCCCCTCATATCCTATAGGAACAATTTCCTGTCTGTCTCCACACTGGCCTATAAGCTTCTCAGGGTTCCCAGGGTCCACTTGGGTAACTGACAGATAATTGGTGCTTAGGAAATGTCTATTTAAGAATGAAGGAGCAAACAGATACGTGGAAGCCTCAGGTGAGTTGAACTTGATAAAGAGTTATGTTATATTTTTAAATCTATCAGATGAAAGTTCAACTGTACACAATGCAGTGGGTGAAATTATATATTCGCCATAGGAACATCGTGGGGCATACATGGGATCTTGGCTCATGCCTTACTGCCACTCCCTCAAACTTTTTTCTCTTCTGCCCCAAAATATAGTAACTGCAGAAGGAATACAGTTATGTGCCGGGGACGTGTATAGACTAGACTCTTCAAAGAGCCGAGCATAAGAAACACAGCCCAGGATTTCAGCACTTGGCAACCCTGCCTTTTCCATCGTTCCTGCCACGTTAGCATGCAGTAACTTTCCGTGCAGGCTCTGCGAGGCTGGGGGCGGAGCTCTGAGCTGTCCCCCTCACCGCGCCAGCGGCCCAGTGCCAGGGTGCCCAGCAACTGCTCCCCCACAGGCTAACCCAAAAAGCCACACATCCCAGCCCTGGCAGACGCCCCATCCCAGGCCCATGCTGGTTCTAGCGTCACAAAACAAAGAAGGTAGTTGAGTTCAGCCTTTATTGAGCAGCTTCTCCGTGGCAGGCACTATGGTAGATTTTGGCATGGTGATGTTATTTAATTTTTATTTTCATTTAACAAATGTCTATGTGACATTTGCTGCATACCTGACACTGTCTCAGCACTTTAAAATAAGAACTCATTTAATCTTCATGACAGCCTATGAAGTAGGTACTATTATTTTTTCAATGTTTTGGGAAACTGACACATGGAGAGGTTAAGTGACATACGAGGGTGAGACTGGGTTCCTACCCTTGTTTGAACTGATACCATGATGTCTTTTTCTCGTTCATATTTTCTACATGACTTTCACTTACCTACTTTTCCATTTGACAATTATCTCATCAACAATGTTATTTGGATCAGTCTATAAATAGGCATTAATACTTCCTATGCACTAGATATCGGGGACTCAGAAATATAAGGAGAGTCCTCACTCACAAAACAGTAGAGTTTGGCTAGGGGATGAAACGTCTACCCTCTAGCGACAAAGAGAGACGGTAAGAGAAGCCGACCATGAGATCTTCAGGCGTTGAAAGGAAGGAGAGAGTGTTATGGGTAGAGATGGTTGGGGAAAGCCTCAGAGAAGGTGGATGGAAATCCTGGAAAATCAAATCCATTTTGGATAAGTGAAACTGAGAAGTCGACTTTGTTTGGACGATGGCTTCCTGTGCCTTGAATTCTGAAAATGCAGGCAAAGATGCTATGCACCTTCTGCAGAAAATACCGCAAACGATGCCTATGGTTCTAGACTTTAAAATCATAGAGCCCTAAACTTTGGGGTAGTTCGATTGTTCAGCCAGCTCCTGAGCCACAGCGAGGTGATCAGAATGGCAGGTCCTTCTGCTACAATCTATCACGGTGCATTATGATAAAGTAATGATACAGGGAAACCTAGGGCCGAGCAGAACTCCAACTTGCAAACAGACAAGTGTCAATGTTATGAGACCCAGGAAGAAGGAATATGCAGTTTGATGTGTTTAAGGTTCTAGGATTATGAGTGAGTTTCCCATTTCCTTATATATTAAGATATTCTTTTTCAATAAAATTTAAATATTTTAGCAAAGCAAAAACAGATATCCCCCAACCCTGCTGATTATGAATACACCCAGAAGGAGTCATCATGATACATCATCTGTAAATATGGATGGCCATATTTGTAGCCCCAAGATATTTTATACCAAAATTGATCAAGTGAAGCTGAAATGGCTGCTGACAGTGCATAAAACTAAATTTGATCTTCAGTAATCACAGGAATCAGAACCACCTTTGTCTCCAAAGAAAGATGATCTACTGAAGAAGATGTGTCAATTTTTGTAGTGGTTTTATTACCATAATCATGCTTTAAATCAAAGAAGCCATTACTGTGTATTGAATTCTGGAGAGTGCACTTTTCATTATGAAACGTTATGATAAGCAGCTTATGTCCAACATGATTGCAATTAGAGTTTAGTGAACCACAAGGAGGGACAATCTGTATAGGATGCATCATTGTAAACCGCATTTGCCAGGAACAAGTTTTAACCTTTGTACAGCTGTTGAAGGAAACGTTCCAGCATTCCCTGTGAGAATACCTGTCAGGTTTTCATTTGAACAGGGAACACCTAGTTTATGCTTTCAAAGACCACTCCCTTTTTTAAGCTGAGCACCTTTGGGCATGTGTCAGCAGGAGGTGTTAGGACAGATTAAAAAAAAAAAAAATTGCACGAGCTTCAAACTCAGCAGAGTAGCAAGATTTGGGAAAATAACAAGACAGGAAAAATTCTGAAGAAATTGTCTATTCCCATTACATATAAATTTGGGAAAATAACATTTACAGTTATTACGGGAGTGAGGAAGGGATCGTCTTTAAAAGGTAAAACTCACAGGAAAAATGACCTTCAGCTATCTTGAAATGAGAAAGTAAATTATTTTTATTTTTGTCACCAAAATACAAAGAACTTACTACCTATGTATCCTGACTCTTACAAAGCTCCTTTATGGAGAATAAATACTTGGAAAAAAGTTGTATCCACATAATTATACAGTGAGTTGAAGCTTGGTAGCGGCATGGAGTAGGTACCCTGCCTTCTAATATTTCGATCCATTTATTCAACATTTGACATATTTATTGGGCACTGCTATGTGCTAGGTGCCTGGAGTATATACAACAGGACAGGCTTCAAGATCTGTGTGTGTGTGTGTAAGGGCTGTGTGTCAGTGTACACTCTGCGTGTTTGTGGGAGGCTCTGTGGATAGGTGGGAGTCATCAAGGAGAGGAATATAACAGAGATCACCTCTTGGTCTTGGTCAAAGTTGAGAGAGGTTTGAGTCCTGATACGCAAGCATGGCTCCATTGCCATCTCTGAGCGTAGCATTGCCATCAGAGTCTTAGAGTCCCTAGTTACCTCTGCTTCACCTCCAGGAACAAAGTGGGGAAAACCCATCCAACTAAGTGTTAATGATCCAAAAAAAAGAAAAATATATGGTAATAGAAGACTATTTAACAGCTTACCCGTGGCCTCTAATAGTCCTGTTCCTATGTGACCATTAAAAATTGCCCTTAGATACAAGCCCCAGTCACTTCTCTGTGACTTAATGGTTTTAAGAACCAGAATTTGTCCTATTGTCATCACTCCCAACAGAACAACACCCTCGTCAAGCATCTCTCATCCCCAGCTCTCTACCTGTGTTTCCCCAGTGCACACCGGGCCACCCCAGTCCCTGACAGCCAGGCCCTACCTCTGAAACAGCCCTGCCCCAATTTGGACTTAGCAACTGTTGTCAAGGACCACAGGAAGCCAGGCTTTCTGCCTTCCATGGGGATAATCTGCCCATCACCAGAGCTGAAGATTTAATGAAGACTGGGCTGTGAAGAAGCTCACAGTTATAAGCTTTCATATGTGGGCGTGTATATTTTTTACTTTATCCTTCCTTCCTGATTAATACAGCTCACCATCCCTGTGTTATGAAACTGTGACAGGCATTGGAATTGGCCCATGACAGCTCTACCAACAATTCCTCTAAGGGAGCCTATGGACGGTGTTCTCACTGACACCGTTCTGCCTCTTGCTAAGTTGCTCCCTCAGACCTCGCTGCCCTTCAAGACTCAGTCCACAGTTCACCTTTTGCTCCTATATTCTGAGATAAAAATAGAGGCCCCAAATTTCACTGGCACCAGGTGTGTTTTTGCTTCAATTGAGGACCCACTGGATTCCCCACCCTGCATGATTTATTTATTTATTCAACAAATATGAGCAACAAAAATGGCACCTGTTGTGCGCCAAGCACTGTGATGGGCTCTGAGACTATAGCAGTGAGCCAGACAGAGACCTTCCTTGTCCTGATGGGCTCACCAGCAAAGAATATCTATAACCTCTGTCTTTGATAAGCTATGCTAAGATTGCAAGGAAAAAGCCTGGGGCTGCTGTTTGTTTTGTTTGTTTGTTTTGTTTTTGAAGCAATTCTGTTTTGTGGCAGTCTTTCCCAAAATGCCTTGTCTTTCTATATGAAGCTTGTCTGTCACAGGAAAAGCATTTCCATGAAATCTTCAAGTTATTTTCTCAGAGAACTGCTCCAGAGATACGTGACACTGGGCTGAGAACAGGGGGTTTCTTATAGCCTTGCCACTGACTCAGCAAACCTGTGAGCTAACTGGGCTGAACCTGGCTTTGCCCCAACCATAGAATGGAGGTGTGGTCATTCTTATTTGTGCAAAGTGTGAGATTATTCAGGGAAAATCAGTTTATTTTTACCTGACACGCTTCCTTTTCCAAGCTCTTTTCCTGGAACTTAGTTCTGACATATTTGGGGTCTGTTTTTGTTCCAAGATCAGAATCTCTTAAATCTTGTGACCACTGGAATTCCTCGAGACTTCCCTCAAACACTGCTTTGGTGCTCTTCCAGACTTCTGATTTCTTTCGGAACTTTTCTAAGGGCTACAAGAGATATTTTCTAACTTTTAGTTAACAACGGGTACCAGTAAAACAACAAACAGAAGTCAAAATTTCTCAGTCCTCGCCAACCAGCCTTCATACAACTGGGAGGGTGCCTGGAAATTGTAGGAGAGAGATTTTAATAGACAACAAGGTGAGAGAGAGGAGAGAGCGGATGCCTGTGCTGGCATTAGTCCCATACACGCTGACAACACGTCATAGCACCTCCCTGGAGAAACATACACCCTTTTGGGGTTTGATCAATACCTTAATTGTTTGTTTAACACTATCAATTCACATATTCTCAAATTTACTTTGCTCTTGGTGATACCCACACCGCAAGTGCCTATGTGTGTATGTGTGTATGTATGCATACATTAAACATGACATAAAGTATTTTATATGTGTGAGTGTAAATAGATGTATAAAATTTTATGTATTTTTTTAATACTCTTCAGACTGAGTTTCATGAGTTGTGTGGAGATGCATTGGCTTCCCCTGAAGCAGTGGCACTTTAAGGATGAAATAAATGCAGTTCATGCAAATGAGACACGCCCATCGCAATAATAATGCTTATGGGTTGCCCACCAGTGAGGGAGCAGGATAGTGAGAAAACAGACTTCTTTCCAAAGCACCCCCTCAGAGTCTTCCACGAGACTCCGGGAATCTAAGGGTTTTCACAGCAGAGGGCCTCGTCAGTCATTCCTTGCTCATTAACAAGAGGAACTTGTCATCTGGAGAACTGGTTGCCATGTGTTTATTGTTAGGAGTTCAGGACAAACAGGTTTTAGCAAAGCACAAAGGGTTTTTTTGACAAACAGAAAACATAAACAGTTTCCTTATGAGCTGGATTAGGAGAGAGCAGCTTCCCCAGACCCTGGCTATCATGCGTTCACATTCTTCCTCTGCCTACCAGGCATTGCCTCTGTCGTGGGTTTTGCTGGGTAAACTCAAATCCCATTATTAGCCTTCCTCTCGTGGCCGCCGATGGTGCCCCAGGTCCAGAGTTACTTGCCCTGTCTCATGAGACTTTGGGGAGAATCTTCCCTCCCTTTCTCATTTTACACATGTCGCCAGGTATGGGGTAGAGATACTGGCTGGGGTGTTATTCTTTTCTATTACCAGCTTCCCAGATGAGATAGGCAAACCTTCAGAACTTAGAAACAGTCTGTCTCCGGGCTCAGTAGAGAACAGAAGCCACTCTCTGCCCCTTTATCTGTATCCCCTGACCCCAAGCATGGGGTATTACAGGATTCAAAATAGAGGAATCAGAGCAATCAGCTCAGCCAAGTGCTCTGGCCCTAAGATGAAGAAGCACGAGAGAGCATTAGGACTTGGGACTGTGGATAATGGTAGCTAATCCACTGCCGCATTATAGGAAGCAGAGTGGGGACCTGTGGGGTGTTGCTGTCTATTTTCACTGGCAGCTATTAAACCCTTGGCTTCCTGAGAAGGCTCTTCTGTTTCCTCCTCATGCGTATAAACCTGGATGGAGCCACAACCTCAACTTTATTAAACTTTTTATTATTTTAGGATAGGAGTTCTTATCTTTTCTGCTCCCTGAAGCAAGAATAGGTACATTATTTTAGAGCTTACAATGTTCCAGGTGTTTTATATGTATGTGTAAGTGTGTGTATAATCTTATTTAAACCTTATAGTAACTATGACTATTAAGTATAACTATGAATATTAATTGAGGAAACAGAATTTCAGATACTAAGCAAGTTGCCCAACCCACGCAGCTAGTGAGTGGCAGATTGGGTTGAACCTAGTTCTCTCAAGCCCGAATCCCTTGTCCTTTCTACCATGCCATACTGGCCCACAAGATCATAGAACCAAAGACAGAAGGGATGTCTTCATAAGCTAGTGTCAGTGAGCTATATTCTGAACTCTCGAAGACTTTTCTTGGAGCCTTCTCAAGAGATATGGAGCTCATCAGTGTACCTTATGGATACCTCTTTTCTTCAAAAATAAACACACATAGCCCAAAAGAATCAATCCCTTAATGCTCCTCCCTTCATTATGTGCCTTGCCTCTACAGCTTTTCTCATTTCCATTTATTCCACCCCCTTGAGCTCCTGTCTAGAGCCCATTTTCTCCAAGTCTGCTCCCCTCGGCTAGTAGCCATCTTTCAAAATTGTTCTTCTTTCTTCTTCTTCACCTCGGTCAACACTTGCATTCTCTGTGTTTTATCTATTAGCAGGAAAGTATTTCATTAAGCCAAATTATATTTAAGTTCCACTCTTGAGACAGTTACCCTTCGGCTAGATAGTCCATCAACATAAAAGGATGAATCTCCAATCATAGAATTCCCTATTTTCCACCTAAATGTCCAACCTCATTTTAAGAATTATAAAGGATATTAGAGAGGACAAAAAATGTACCCATTTTTCTCACTAATCTTCCTAAAAGTTCTCATTTTCCTTTTTTATCTTTTATCATATACATGTCACTTTTATCATGTCACTTTTGTTTTGTAATTATAGATTCAATGTTTTATTGTTTCCCCCCCCCCCGCCCCCACATAACTGTCCCCTATCAGACATCACCTGTTTGAGAAAAGGTTGGCTGAGGTAGCAGCAGCAAATTTATTGTCCCATAGTGCTGCCTTTCCCATGAGTTAGCTACATGAGAATTTGAGGGTGCCCCTTTACTAAACAGTAAAGATAAAGGAGGCGAGTCTTTCTCTTTGACACCCTTTCTCAGGTGACATTGGTGACTATAATCCTAACACAAAAACCAGACATCAAATTTGAAATGTCGTGATTATTACTCCTCTTACATATTAATAATTTTTAGAATTTTCAAAGGAGCTCGAGACATTCATTGAACATCATGCACCTGGCACCCTGGTGGGCATGTTTCAGTGCATTTTTTGTTTGTTTGTTTTGTTTTTATCTCAATCGCACAATAACCCTGTGGGGAAGATGAGGAAACTGTGGCTCAGAAGGATGAAGCTCCCCGCCCAGATTACAAGGGACAGGAAAAGATTCAAAGTGGAATCCACCTGACCCCAAAACTTTTTCCAACTTGCCACCTGACTTTCTCTCCTTTTAGAAAAACCTTCACTAAGTATGAGTTAGTCTATGTGTTATTTCCAAAGCATACCAGAGCAAATGTAACAAAGAAAAGAAATGAAGCCGGTTTTATGGTCGGTGGCACACGTGTTTATTACAGACACACAGAGAATATGAAACAAATGTAAATTTATTCAAAAATTATGAGAGAGGCGGTTGTAGTGATACATGTTAATAGGAGACCTATTACTCATAATTGATTTTACTAATATTTTAGCATCTGACCTGTTTCTCTTAATTGAATTGAAATGACTTATGCAACACATTTGTTTTACTGACTTTGGTGAGATATAATCACCTTCACCTACACTTTTAATTTTAAAATAGAAGATATTTTATAAATAATTTCTCAACAGTGGCCTTACAGATAAGTAAAACACAATCAGAGTTTTCTTCCCTTGGAAATGCCTAGAAAATTGCGGTTACTTTTTTTAAGGGGAAGAAAAAGAAAGGGCATTTTGCACAGTGATCAGTGAGGTCACCCTGAACGAAAATAAAATATGTCCATTAAACTCTTCCCAAGAATCACAGATCGAGTCACTCGGGAGTCACTACTCTGCCCTGTTTAACTTAGTCAAAATTAGTCATTCCAAAGCCCTTAAAATATAAACTAATTTCATGTTTGCAGAAAAAGCTTTACCACCGGGAACAGGGTAAATCAGAGAGACAGAGAGAGAGATTCTTATGGGAGCAGAGGCGTCTCAGATCTCTGCTTCTCAGGATAAATGACTTGCTCTGCCAGCCTGTAGAGAATGCCAGTCTGCTGGGTTTGCCAATGCCCAGGCCAGCAATATACCAAGGATGAGAATTCAAGAACATACCAAGAGGTTGTTCGCTAAAGCAGGTAAAAATTATAGCTCTACCTACCCTCAGGCTTCAGCTGGGCACACATCCACCAGTTTCTGCCCGGGGTTAGTTGAGGCTTGGAGAAACATGCCAAAATTAGGGGAGGTTCATTTTTGTTTTTCAAGTTGGCAGGTCTTGTCTTGGAAAAGAAACAGAATTGGTATACCAGCTTTAATGGATTATAAGATGATTGGGCGTTGGGCGAGAGCAGAGGGGGAAAAAAAGGCGAGCAAAAAGAAAAAAATATTTTTGAGAACTTGCAAGAAATAGGTCTTGCTGGCCAACAGTGGCCCTAGGTTGACATCTGTTGTATGTTAGTTTCAAATGCGCCTGTTTCTTAATAAATGATCTCAGAACTTCAGCGATAGTATCCAAAGGAAAATTACAAAATGAGCTTGAGGAAACATTTTTTCTGGGTTCCTTCTCCCTGTGCCCAACAGGGAAAGAGCTGATAGAAGCCCTGCCTAGTCTAACTTGAGGCCACCCATTGGCTGGTAGGACTAGGATGAAACATCAGCACCTTTAATGTGGGGTTGAAAAACGGAATGCCAGGAAGTTAAAAGGACTTAGGGGAAAATGTCCTTTGGCCTTCCGCTGCGTGACAGGATTCTGAAGTGGCAGCTAGTGAGCAGAGTAGACTCAGTTAGTCCAGTCAGAGGAAAAAAGCAGCAAAACCAGAGGACCAACATCAGTAATATCTTTGAGTACAGTGATGAAAGAGTGAGGATGGCTCTGCCAGAAAGGCGGGTCTCTTCATCAGGTTCCCAAAAGCAGTTTGTGTCTCTGGCCAGCTGTCAGAGGAAACGAGCCCTACCTTTTGGGTGGTATTTATTGAGCACCTACTAGGTGCTCGGAGTACTCTAGACCCTTCATGCAAAGAAGACTCCATCCTTCTTTATTTTTGCCAAACTTAAGATTGTCTGAGACAGAGACAGATGGTGATTTTGTTTTCTACCAGGATAAAGAAAATAAAATGTGGAATGGATTAATGAAAAAAAATGTACGTATTTTCATATTGATAGGAATCCAGTAGTATCAAACACTGAAGACTCTGAGGAGGGCTAAAACTATGGTGAATTGAGTCCCTTTCTCTTTCCATCTGTGCCCTGTTCTCATGCTGATTCAATGCTGGACACCTGGTAGGGTATGGCCGAACACCAAAAGCAAGAGGAGAAGTCAGAACAAGGCTCCCACCACTCCTCTTCTGGAGACTCTCTCGGAGATCTTTTGAGATCTAAGAGACTGAACCCATTCAAGTGGAAAGCATTTTCCATTCCCCACTGCCTGGGTAATAATACCTGATGCGTCAGAGTGAAGATAATCAACTGAGAAGAGAAATTTTATTTCCCTCCATTTGCAAACTCCCTTTGACTTGTCCCTACTAAGGAATACCTCCTCCCTCCCTTTTGTCCAAAATTAGGTTAAAGATTAGCACAGGGGAAGACCACTGACCCATAAACTTTAGATGACCTGACTTCTTAGCTTTACTACAGATGCGTACATCACTTTTGATCATTTGATGATTTTATACCTTACGTGAACCCAAACACGCCCAATCTGAAGGAGTTATGGACAATCATCTACATGAAAACAGTAATTTTTTAAATTCTATATGTTCTATCTTCATAATGTTATTTATCCACATTGTCCTTGAGTGAAATTGAAAGTTTTTATTCAGATGATTACCCTGGATCGGACACAGTCTTGAAAGAAGCCTCTCTGGTCCTTACATTTTCTTTCACTCTCTTTCTCTCTGATCTGGGTGCCATTGCTCAGGTTTGCTGCTTCTCTCATTGCCTACTCAGTAGCAGCAATGGGAAATGAGCCTTAAAAGTGATAACCCATCATATTTTTTTTTATTCTGCCGGTCTCATAAAAAACTACCAGTCATTTATTTCATCACACTTATTGTCGATCAGTCCCACATTTTTCACCTTCTTACCGTGATTTTCTTTGTGCTGTGGTTCCCAGCCACGGCCCGCCTCCTGCTGAATTAAACTGCAGCCCAGACAAAACCAAAGAGCACATCTCTCCCAGAGTTCATTCAGAAGGTCGCTCCTGGTGAGATGGACATTGCAGATGTGCTAGAAAGATTAGAAGCTGCTTTGATAAAGCCGGTGTCTGTTCTTTGCTCCTGGTCCTCAGAGTGGAAGATCGGATGGCTTGTCGTTACCTTGCATTATTTAAGAGTTTTGATGAGCAGCTCCCATCAAAATTCCCCACCGACTCTGGAGTGTGTGTGTGTGTGTGTGTGTGTGTGCGTGTGTGCGCACACGTGCGTGGGTGTGCGTGTGTGGGTGTGCGTGTGTGTGCGTGTGTGCTTTAAACAGCACTTTAGAATGATTGAGATGTTCAAAAGGACATTACCAAGTGAGCTCTTTGTAGGGCTCACATTCCATTACGTTGTCCTTCCTTAAGGTCTCTTGGTGGCCTTCTGTTCTATTTGATGGCAATTCTGTTCATTCCAGATTGTATGAAATCCCTTTAGCAGCTTCAAACAATTCTCTTGCCCTGCAGTTTTAGCATTTGGGTGCTGATCACATCAGTCCCTGGACTTTTGTTATTTTCCACCCCTTTGATGGTTTTCCTCCGTTCTTCTGTTTTCGTTGGCTTCCACTTTCATCTCCACTGTGTATTCTGCGATGGTGTTATCTATTCATTTGAGAGAGTCCAGCCATTCAGCCCTCTGAAGAAAAGGCCATTCCCTCACTTCTGTGGCCTGGCTGCCTCAGTGGGTAGTCCATGATTTGTTCCTTTCATCATGCAACTGTGGAGGCTCCTCTTTGGGCAACCACTTTGGCGATAGGATAAGGATTAGTGGATCGTGATTTCGTTTTTATCAACCTCTTCTGTGTCTTCCCATTTTCAGTTGAGATGCAGCGGTTTCTGTTACGGCAGGTATTTTTATAAATGGCTTCGTCTCTGATCATTGCGAATGAAGAAAGGTAGGCCACCTCATTTCCATCTTACGGACTTTCCACAGATATCTATTTATTGTCTCTTCTTAGAGTGTGACCAAATGATCAGAACATTGAATAGGAATGAGACCTTAAGAACTGTATTTCTGCGTCTGTCGGTATCCTACCTGAAACTTTATATGTCATTTACCTCCTAAGGCTACCACACTTCTGTGCCATTTAAAATCCTTGCCACAATTATTGCATGTTATTTTGCCAAATTAAATATTTCATGTTTTATTTCAAAAGCCCTAGTACACAATAATATTTTTAAAGGTATTACAATATATTATGGTTCTTTTCTCAATTAATTCAGTATTTCATACCAAGCAAAGGGTGGTAAGAGCAAAGTTCTATGCGGCAGAGATGCCAAATGAATATCCCTTAAATGTGGAAGGAGGTCGGTTTAAGAATTCATCATAGGAACCACTCCCTTATGCTACTGGAAAATACATGTGATACAGGCTCCCCAGACTCCCTTTTCCATCTGAATGGATAAAATATTAAAAGGTACAAGAAAAGTTAAAATAAATTCACGAAAAAGAGAGCCATAAAAAAGAAGAGACATCACTTCAAAATATATTCTTAACTTCTGCCACCAATGTCATGATGGGAACCAGGGCCCTTAAAACATTCTGTGTATCTCATCATACTGAAAAGACTGGAAACTATGAAACCACCATTATATAACCAGGCTTGGTTTTGCTCTGCCTCATGTGAACTAGTTTTCTGTAGATTGTCATGACATCCAGTTAATTAACAATTAATTGGTGACTTATTGGTGGCATATTGTTGAAGAGCCAGGTAAATTATCTGTTGCAGCAGGAAAGAATCGATAATATAAAAATATATGAACAAAAGAAAAATATAGTGACCAAAATCTTCTGAAACGATATGACAGCTTCATGTTTCACTTTTTAAAATCGTCTTATGAAAAATGTTTCTTATACTTGCCAATCTGAGTTCCTCAGAATGTAAAAGAACAGGACATCGATTTTTATTTTTTTATTTATTTTTTTAGGAAATCAATTTTTAATATCTAGCATATGGCGACATTTATTGAGCACTAGACTGAAAGTCAGAAACCCTGCAGCTCTACCATTAGCTGTGTGACCCAGGCTAAGTTGGAAAACCTCTCTGAGCTTCATTTACCAAATCTGTGAGTGGGAATAAGGACCTCTGCATGCCGGCTGTCTTCCTGGGCATTTGTAAATGTCTATCTGTAGCCTTTAAACTGCTTTCTCATTAGCAACAACAACAACAACAATATAACAGTGATGATGATGATGATGATGATGATGATGATGATGATAATGACAAATTAAATAGCAGTTTAGAGGTAGCCATGGTGATTTTAATCTGAAAGCATTACTCTGGAGCCCAGACAGTATGTGCAGTGAAAAAGAGAAACCAAAAGTATGGCCTAGAATAGTCATAGCAGTGGCTTCCCCTTCCTCCTTCTAGCCCACGAGCTGAGAAAATTAATCTCGGGACCGTCAGCTCCTGCTTGTACAGTCTGCACAATGTGGATCTAGCCTGGCAGGTGTAGAGGCAGCAGTTTCCTTGACTCCAACAAATTAACTAGTGTTCACGGATGTTTTGCAGCTGCCCTGGAAACGGGCTAGCACTTTTGAAAAAAAAAAATTGTTATAGCCATGAGGAAGGTGTTGGTCTCTTGTGCGTGCAGATATAAAGCAACTTTTAAAAACCTATCACTTCACCTGCACTGAATGAAAGCAATGCCAGGGTGTGCCTGTTTTTCTTTCTTTATTTTTCCCATCAAACTTACTTTAACTGTTAACTTTTCCTTCTCCAGAATTCAGCAGGTTAAATATTATTATATAAATAGCAATTGCTATTATATAAATAGCAAGTATCTTAATATAATGATATTATTTAAAACTCAACCTTGAACACTCATAATTCAAGTAAACATTTACAAAAACATTGTAGCTTTAAAAAGAGAGGGGTGGTATTTGAACAGGTTTTTTTTATTGATATTTGGCTAATATTAGAATTGAATGAAATACCAGTGTATAAAACAGTTATTCCTAGTACGGAAAGCTCTTTATTTTTCCAACAGGCTTCAGAGTATTGCTTACTGAAACTAGACTAAGATCTTGATGGTAAGGTCTTAAGTAATTAAGATTATTATTTGAGGGATGTATACCCATGCCTCACCGACAGACATTATTAGAAATTATGGGATATCCCATGTAAATTCATTTTCTGGAGTATGTCTAAGTACCTAAACTACTTCACTTTGAGGGTGGGGGAGGCCTTTAAAAGTTTATTATGTAAGTCCCTGTCTTCTTAGAGTTCAAGGGTTAATCCATTCTTAATGTTTCAAAGTCATTATAAACATTAATTATTATGGTGTGTACAGTATGCTGTAATACAGGTTGTCCTTGGAGTCTCTACAGGTGTGGCTGGTTGTTTGCCCCTACACTAAATGGCCCCATGCTACCATACTTTCCAAGTTCTCATGTCTAACTTTTTACCATTTTTTCTCTCTTCTTTCAGTATTTATTGTTTCTTCTTACTCCTATGAGAAGAACTCTCTATTCCTTTCTGCTGTGCTCTTTATATATTCTATATACTGGAAAATCAGATATCAGATTGTCAAAACTGTATCTTACATAAGAGTAAATAGTCAATGAGTGAAGGCCAGAGGGACTTTTTTACGCACAGATACAAACTATAGTTCCTAGAATTTTCGTGGTTATCTTTCTTCTTTTATCCTTCTTTCCTCTGTCCTCTCTTCCTTTTTTCCTTCCATCTTTCCTTCCTTCCTCCCTCCCTCCCTCACTTCCTTTTTCTTTCTTTCTGTTTTCTTCCACGTTCCATTTCATAAGACTTTTGAATGAGAGATCTGTAATAATGAAAAGTACTATTTTAGTATTACTAATTTAGTATTTTAGTATTATCTAATTTAGTATTACTTAGTCTTAATGACAATTTTTGGTGCGTAAGCAAGGGTAGGACTTTTTTAGCTCCCTTTATCAAATACCTCACATAGTGCCTCACCCTGAGTCCGTCTCCAGAAAATATCTGATGATTAACTGAGGTTTAAAAATAATTATCATGCACAAGCTACATACAATGAAACTTTCTAAGAACTATACTTGTCTTTCATGTTCTAGAAAATGCTTCGGTGCTATTCGCACCTTGGTTTTTAAAAAAGTCAAGAGACACCAAATTGAGCATGAATGATTTTTTAAAAATGTGTAAAGGAGCTGAAAGTAGAACTCTTCATAGATATGAATTCCAAGTACATTGCAGCTTTCCTATGGGATTATTTTGTTGATGGAGGAATTCGTAGCTCATAATTAGAAACCCTTTAATTCATTCATTCATTCCAACAATAGCATTTATTGAATGCCTGCTGGGCCCCACCAGGGATGTACAGGCTTATCAGACACAATCTCAGGAAACAGACATTTTGGGCAGAATTTCAAGGTTGCTCTGAGTCAGAGTCCAGCTGCCATATGTTAGAAGCATTCCCCCAGTTAAAGCCGAAAGTTTTAAAGTGAAGCTTAAGTTGTTCTTAAACTAGCCTTGATTCTATTAGAATGATCCCAAATATTTCATGTTCTAGGAAGAAATCTGGAGAAGCAGTGTCATAATGTTTTCCTCTTCCCTGACAAGTCATTCAGTAGCCCTGTCCAAGATCATTTAAAATAGCCTGGAAATAATTGTAAGTGATATGCCTCTGTGGAAAGCACTTGGAGGATGCCTGTTGGCGAATGATGTTTTAAATCCTAGGTTTGAGTTTAGACCTGTTGTTAGATTCTGCGTAAGAATTTATGTGTTTAAAAAATGTCATCTCGAGAAAAGGTAATATCAGTGTAAGTTAGGAAAAAATGAAAGTTTCATATAAAATAATGATTATTGATTCTGAGGTTTTACCTATCTATTCTGCTTTGTAATCAAATACACAACCTTAACAGCTCTCCCTCCCTACCATTATCTTGCTTTATTAGTGAATCATCATGTTTTGCATTTACTGCAGACCAATAATCTTAAATAGTGTCACTTAATCATATCTCATCATCATAATTTTGTAAGGCAATCATGTATAAATTTTGAATGATGTAACCATTGTAGGCTTAGTGTAGCTTCTTTTGTTTATGTAGCTTCTTCTCCACTCTATTTTAGCATTTAGATTATCTAGGTAGCCTTAGCTACACACAGGAGGATTGTGATAATTTTATAGAAATTATTGCTTTTTATTGGCTTGAAATCTTAAGGGACATAATAGATCTTTTTAAAAAAACATTTTGGGCAAAAACAGAATATGTTTATTAATTAAATTTAATTCTTTGTTTTTTCAGGAGTGTTTGGGGGAAAAAAATTGTTTCCAGAGAGTACAAACTTTGTTATTGCAGAATCACTTTTAAACATTCAGAAAATATTTTCAATTGAAATAAATAAATCATCCTTTCTTATGAAGACATAGTCATAGTATACAGTGTACATAACCTTTGCTCCTGAAGAGTGTGACGAGACTGACAGAGTAACAATACGTCTACTTCTAAAGTGAAAAATTCTCTTAACTGTTTGGATTCCCTGGGTTTATAACACTAAATACATGACAAGTTGGTACTAGTTGGATGGCTAAATAAACTCACCACTATACTATTCATCAATATATTTTATGTTGCTTATATAGTTATAAACTTCTGGTTGTGGTTCATGAACGACTCCAATCCAATGACAAGTAGTTATCAACAGTGTCCCAGATACTAATAGTTTTCATGTTTATTGTCTGCCTTTAAAGTCTTTTTGTTTTTAATTTTGAAAGATAGGTGTTATTTTTCCAATTTTACAGGCGAAGAAACTGAGACTCAAGGAAGATGAGTAACTTGCTACCGGTCACAGTCACACAGCCACTAGATATTAGAACTGGGATGAAAAAACAGATTTCCCAACTCCAGTTCCAGCACTCTTTTCACCATACATGCTGCTTTCAAAGAAATGTTCATTTATTCAAAAAATATTTATCCCACAATGAGTATATGCCAGGTACGGTGCTAAGCCTTAGTGTTACCAGAGATAGAAAAGAGAATAAGACAGATGTGTTTCTGGCCTCTTAGAGTCTAGTTTCCAGTGAAGAAGACAGAAAAGAGAACAAAGGATTACAAAACAACAACAACAACAACAACAACAAAACAATGTAAAGAATCAGGTTTAGTGAAAGGGAAGAACAGGATGCCAACAGGAACCCAAAGCTCATCTGATATAGGCTAGCAGTTTGGCTAAAACCTCCCAAAGACACTGACATTTAAATTAAGACTGTAGGATAGCAAAAATGATGAGAGAGAGAGAGAGAGAGAAACAGAGATGAGAGAGAAAAAGAGAGAGAGAGAGAGTTGTTTCTCATTATTGGCAGATTCTGTATTTGCAAATTTGGCTTCTCAATGAAATTTATTTATAACCCTAAAATCAATACTGGCTGCCAATCTCAGAATTGCGCAAGCACAGAGTATCCTGACACATGTTCCTTGCCGAAGTCTGATGAGGTGATGCTCTCTCTACCTTCTTGTTTCAGCTCTCATACTGTAAACAAGTGTCCTTTTCACAACCTACTTAGTGCCACAATTTTCTAATTTTTCTGTTTTTTGTTGGTGATCTTGCTATTTAAAATGGCCTCCAAGCATAATGCTGAAGTGCTGGCTAATGGTTCTACGTGCAAGTAGCCTGTTACATACCTTATAGAAAAAATACATGTTTGATAAGCTTCATTCAGCACTGTTAGCTATGAGTTTGATGTTAATGAATCAACAGTATATATGTCAAATAAGGTGTTTTTGAATAGAAACACATGAGAAAACAAGGTTATGTATTGATTAGTTGACAAAAATGTTATGAGCACAGACTCACAGGATCCCTGTACTTCCCCTAGGGGCAATGATCCAGTATTTGCTAATTCAATAATCCCAGTGACTTTATAGAACATAACTACTTCGAATAACAAGAATTGACAATAGATAGATAAATATCTGACAACAGCAAGTGCTGACGAGGATATGGAACACTGGAATTCTCATGTATTGCTAAATAGGAAGGCAAAATGGCACAGCCACCCTGGAAAACCATTTGACATTTCTTATAGTTAAACTTCTATATCCCATATAATCCAGAAGTCCCATTCCTAGATTTACCCAAATACAATAAAAACATATGTTCATACAAAACCCTGTATATGAATTTATTTTTAATTATTAGAAACTGGAAACAACCTAAATGTCCTTCAATTGGGGAATAAATAAACTGTAGAATGGAATATTACTCAACAATTAAAAGTAATAAATTATTGATATGCTCAACAACATGGGATGTATTTGAAATGCATTATGCTAAATAGAAGGAACCTGAGTCAAATGGCTACATAATATATTATTTGACTTAAA
Source organism: Pteropus vampyrus (assembly GCF_000151845.1). Lineage (NCBI taxonomy): Eukaryota > Metazoa > Chordata > Mammalia > Chiroptera > Pteropodidae > Pteropus > Pteropus vampyrus. The sequence goes on from NW_011888866.1 coordinate 4,164,269, forward strand.
TGATATTTTTAAAGGCAAAACTATAGGGATAGAAAAAAAAATCTGTAGTTGTTAGGATTTGGGACAGGGGTATAAGTTGGCTATAGAGGGGTATAAGTTGGCTAAATTTGGAAAGAGATAAAACTGTTCCACATCTTGATTGTGTTGGCAGTTATGCAATTAAATACCTTTGTCAAAACTTGAAGAACTATACACTAAAATTTAGTATTTGTAAATTATATTTTAATAAGAGATGAAAAAACTGGGATCTGAAGGATGAATCAAAATACAATTCTTCCAGTTTACCACAATAACATCAGAAATACCCTTAAAACAGAGAGCACTCCATGTTTTTTATTATAGTTCTAGTTGATAAAACATTGTTAGTTTACAATAAACACTGTGTAATAATTTATGTTATACTATGAATTGAGCGGTAGATGCTATAAACCTATAAAATATGTTTTCTTTTCTCTTATTTTCTAATGCTTTAATTTAACATTGTTCTTATTGTTCATAGGAAATAGTTTCTTACTAGTTTTTTGACAAATGGTGAAATGTAATTGTTGACAAATAATAATACAGGCATTATTCATAAGAAAACAAAACTTTCATTTGATTTGACTTACTCAGTTAAATGGAATTTTGACCTTGGGATAAGAGAGAAAACAAGATAAAAGAAAAATATATAATGATATCACTTACCTTGCTTATATATGATTATTTAACGACAGACAACTGTCAGATGTGGATGATTTATCCTGCTCATGTCCTTAGAGGCAACAAGACCGACCACATGACTTCTTTGAGTGTCTAACAATTCTGATATTTTCCTTTTATTCTTCTTTGTTTATAATGACTTTGCCACATTACCTCAGTCATATTTCAAGTCACAAAGATGATGTAAATGAAATCACCATTCTAGTTTACAAAAGTTTCACTGTAAAATACATACAAATCCATTGGAACAATAGGCAAGTTGGGTTGTCTGCAACTATTATTGTGCTTAAACCTTTATAACAAATTCAATAATGCACAGCAATAATTTCTCAACAATATGTACCTTAGTTTACACAAACAGGCCACTCTTTCTCACTTGTCTTATGACATTTTTAAAATTACTTTATATTTTACTTAAGAAATGTTGTCGAAACATCTCAAGGCTGTGTATGTACTATGGCCTTATATAAATAACAAAACTATGTACGACTATAATCAATAAATCTGGACAACCATTTTTTGAAAGTGCATTGACAATTAAGTAGCTGCGCTTAAGATTATTATACTATCAAAGCCATTTGTTGAATGATTAAAATAGATGAAGGAAATGCTATATTATATGACATGTTGCAAAATCTATTTATGAAAAGAGCCGCAGTGATATGATCTGGAAAAGTAAAAACAGTATCTCTTGTGCTTCTGGTAAATAGCATGAACTATGAAATTATATTTTACGTTTTTAACAGATTTATTATTTTGTTTGGAGTCTTTTAAAAGTGCATCACTGTAGTTCTTAGTTTCCTTGCAGTCCTATCTAACATTCCATTACCAATATTTGGAGTTGTTTAATTATTTCAAAATAGGAAAGAATTCCCCTCAAGTGTTAATGTGTAGCAAGTATTTCTTAAATGAACAAATGGCAACATTGTTCTCTAACAGGATAATTACAACCATATACAGTATGTTTCTTCATTAGTAAGTAATTAAATAATTTACTAAATTGTGCAATAATTCATAATGGCACATGCTAATCCTGCTCAATTACAGGAGCTAGTGATAAAAGAATTTCTTGTGCACATGCCTAAAATTTATTAGAGTAGTCATTTTTGATTCCTGAAGAAGTCAGTTTGCTATTTTCAAAATACTGAGTTGTACTCAATGGAAAATTAATATAGTTTTGAGAGTAGTAGCATCTTGGTTAAAAGGGCACACCCTAGGTTCAGTTTACATAAGTCATTCATATGGTTTCACCACTTATTAGCCACGTCTTCTCGGGCAAGTTACTTAATTTCTCTGTGCCCCAGTGTTTTCATCTGTAAAAAGAGTTTTGGGTGAATTAAATGCTAAAAAGAGCATAAAAGGAAGTGCCTGCCACGAAATAAATCCCAAAGAATTTTTAACCAATAGGAAAGGTAAAAGCAGCAACAGCAGCAGTGATCTATAATTATTAGAAAACCATTTTGATTTTGGAAAATCGTTTTTGGAGACACAAGGTTTAACTAGATACTCAAAATCTAGTGTGAATTTTGGAGTCTCTGAATGGAATGCTTGATTTCATTTACCTCCATCTTACAAAATGAAGGAATTGTTTTTAATTCAACAGAAGAATATTGCTTTTTTAAAATGCAAACCTCACATATTTTGAAAACTTTAACATTTTTTATTAAAACAGGAAAGAAATGTACCAGTCTATTCTTGTTTCAGTACTCAGAGCATACTTTCCCAGTGCAAGCCTGGACATAAATAATACGTGTACTTCTGAAAGCTGAGAGTCTATGTCTGACTTCTGGTCAGACACTGTCAGCCCAATGAATCCCATCCTGTGAGCTGGAGCTTAGATGTAAGCATCGAAACCACTATTGACATGTGGCACAACTGTCTGAAATGTCAATAGTTATAAAATAAGCATTTCATAATGCAGAATAATTGATTACTTTGCTTGACTGAACAGAAACATTTTCTCTGTGAAAGCAAAATAATGCCAGCATTTGCTCCTGGAACGCTCCTTCTTAGCTGCGAGACTCGGATTTCCCAGTGAAGCCCACGTTACTCTGCCGTCCTTAATCATGCATGACAAAAATAGGGAAAACCATCTGTAACTGCTTATCTTTTCTCCATTATTTGAAAATATATTTTTTAGATAGTTTTTAAAAAATGAGTTACAGCCTATGTACGAAGCATCTATATTAATGGGACTGTCTCGGATAATTTTCAGAACTGAAATGGATGAGATACAAAATCAAATAACATTCCATTTATCTTGTTCATCCTAAAACGCTCTGCTTAGCTTTTGCTCTGATGAAATAACACCCATTTCCAGTTTTATTCTTCCTCAGTGTGCTGTGATGTGGAACTCTTTTGCTCTATGTGTTTTATTAAGTGTAATTTAACTTTATGACTATCAAACCAACTATTAATCATTACAATAAGACTATGAAATAGGCAAGCTGCAAAGAGATTTATTTTCTAAAGCACGATTTTCTTCTGGCCTCAATTATTTTTCAAAACTCATTCTCTAAATGTGTATAGTTTGCAAAGCTCTGCACTAGGGACTTGGAGGGAAAGCAGAAGAAATAGCTATAACCTATATTTTAAGCTTTCTTCCCTCGTCTGTATATACTTTATGTTACTATAAACCTTTACTACTAGTTCTTCCTTAAACAAGAAATGCATTTTCTGTTTCTGTACTTTTACCTGTGTTCTGCCCTCCTTCAAAGATGCCCGTTATTCCTTTTTCTACCCACTAAGATTTGATTTGTCTTTCAAGGTCTAGTTTAAGCGGTACCTCTTTCATGGAGTCCTTCATCTGATAAAGTTTAAGATTAACCCTGCACTGATTAAGAAGTACAATTGGTAATCACAAAATAGACATGAGGATGTAAAATACAGCATGAGAAATAGAGTCAATAATATTGTAATACCTATGTATAGTGCCAGGTGGGTACTAGACTAATCGGGGGGATCATTTTATAACTTAGATTACTGTCTAACCACTATGCTATACACTTGAAACTAATGTAAAATAATAATGAATATCAACTCTAAGTAAAAAATAAAAATAATATTAAAAAATAAAAAGATTAACCTTGCACCAGGTTCCCTTCTCTTGGCTTACATAGCACCTTATTTCTGGAACATTTAGAGTATACGTCACACATTCTGCCTTACATTATAAACATTACATTCATTTTCCTACTAGATTGCAATTTCTTTGAGGGTAAGTCAGATATCTTAATCTTTTTGTTCCTCCTCCATGTCCTAGCACAGTGTAATTCACAGAAAATGTTTATCAATGTTCTTTGGATGGGAGCTTGCGCTCTGACGGGGAAAAAAAGATATAAAAAACTTTGTGCTCTTTTAGGACATCAGACAGAAAAACAAAACAAAACAAGCAATCAGACCACATGGCACCTTAGGCCTTGGGGTAATTTAATTTTTATTTATCTTTGTGTTACCCATACTTAGCTGGTACTTAATAAATGCTTGTTTTATACACACATTTCAAAACTTCAGAAAGCTTAGCAAAAGTGCAAGCTGATAGTCATTTCAACACATTTTCATTAAAGTCAATAATTTATGCCAGGCAAGCTCTGTGTGTATAGCAATTCAGGGGCTGGTGGTGGAGGTGGTGATGGTATTTCCACCAACAAGCCCTATTAAGAGAGAATCACTTTGTCCCTTCTTTAAACTGTTTAATTTATTACTTCCAGGCTCTAGCATCCTCATTTCACATATGAGGAAACAAAGGTTTGCTCAAGATCACTCAGCTAGTGAGTAGGATAAAGGGTGGTTTTGAGCCCAATTTTGTCTAACGCTTGAGATCATCCTATTATACCATGGAGTTCAATGAAACAAAGAAGACTTCTTGGAGAAATGGACATGGTGCAGGAGAAAGGGATGAAGGTGTTCCCAAGAAGCAGATGGGACAAGACCCTGAAAGTAGTAATGGGATGTTTGAGTTGCAGGAGCCCTTCGAGGCCTGTTCCCATTCCTTTATTCCTCAGGAAAGGGACCTGATGTCCTAAGAAGTGAAGTGACTTGCCCAAGGTGACATCAAAAGCTAGTAGCAGGTGTAAAACTTGAACCCAGGGCTCCAGGTTCTGAGTTTACTTCTATTTTTCATATTCCTTTAACTTAAACACACACACACACACACACACACACACACACACACACACAACATTATTTCCTGAATGGCCTGATGCACCATCAGCTGTAGGAGTGGGGTGAGGATACCCCAGGAAACACAAGAGATAAAGTCTGTCTGGCCTCTGACATAAATCTCCTTCCTTGCTACCTTGCAGGTGTGTGTGAGGCATCTCTGTGGAGGTTGCTCAGGTCTGTAGGCCTATGAATTTTACCCTTTCCCTCGTGATGGTTACATAACATCTGCCAGTTCTTGGATTTCCTAATAGATGTATGAAATAGGTTGTTCCAGAAATCTCAGAATCTCTTCACCATTGTCTTAATTCAGCCAAGTCTTTCACCTCCAATATCCCATTACACTAAAAACCACACTAATGATTTGTAGCCATCTATCAACTGTGAGTGGCTATACAAACATCTTTTCAGTGGGCAACCAGACACTGCCTTCCTTTTAGAATGTTCAGACTGACTTGAGGAACTGACTTCCCTATAGAGTTTTCAGAGCCAAGGTCAACTGATTAGTGGGCTTCTCAAGATTAAGACTACTACCATTCTTGTTTCTCTAGTACAGTGCCTGGCACATAATAGGAATTCAGTAAATGGAGTTGATAATGTGAAGTGTGTGTGTGTGTGTGTGTGTGTGTGTAAAATTTAGGATGACTCTCGACACCAAAAAACAGTTTATTTCACCATATATCATAAGCTATGTATGTGCATACTTGCATATACATTTAAATCTATGTGTATAATTGGTTTTAAATCATGATTAAGATATGTAAACTATGTTAATCTGTTAATTCTCTCCCCCTTAACACTCACAAATAGACTCTGGTGTCTAGGTTTCAGTATTATTCCATTTATAAGTGTTCCTTTATGGAGCACTGGCTCCTTCCAGACTCAAATTTAAGCAGGGCTGTGATACATTGTAAGTAAGTTTGTGCCTTCTCTGTAGGTTCCTAAGTAGTCTTGCTTAGAATTCTCTGAGTCCGACCCTGTTTGGTCTGTAGAAGACCTGATCCCCTGGCTCTATGTTGACCATAATGGCCCAGCTCCTACAGATCCCAGTGGAGTGGTGGCTAAGGATGCAGCTGAATCCAGCTGCCTAGGACCACATTAACCTTTTGCTGATCCCTTTCTTGTTCAGCCAGAAAGAAATTAATTGAATTAGCAAGCTGCCACATTGGAGAGAGAAAATCAAGGCCTGGGTGAGAAAGAACCACAGAGCCAAAATGCTGTCTCTCACGTGCATCAGCAAACTTCGAAATCATCTTGACAACCCATTGGTTTGCCATTCTTCCCAGTAGCACTCTATGTGTGATTCGGGGTGGTATACAATGAGATCAGACCCCATTTGGTAGAAAAACAAATATACTCTCATAAAGTCAAGTGTCATTCTTTTATTTAACCTCTGAATGTGGGGAGATTGGCATCAATTTACTGATTATACTCCAGTCTAGATCCCTGCAGAAATACAGCATGCTTTTCTCCCAGGTATTTCAGAACAACATGGCATCAGAAATTTCTCTCCACCTCCCTGCTAAATGACAGATCCAATGTGAAACCGAATACATAGGGACACCATGTGGGGCTGTGACTGTCTCTCGAGGACTCCGAGTTGAATTATCTGTGTTTTTAAGTATGCAGTGTGCCTTCTTTTTCAACTCAAGAGAAACATTTGAGTTGAGAATATATAACATAATCCTATTCGTGGTAAAGAATTCCCATTCCATTTAATTATCTCCATATAGGCGATAGTCTTTTAAAAAAAATTTTTCAGAACACTTGGTAAAAAAAATTTTAGTGGAAAGAATATGTTGTTTAACACTGTTTTACCTTATAGTAGGTATTCCATAAGCATTTGTTTAATATAATCCAAATAATTATTCCTATATTTTAACATATAGTTGATAAAAGTTTGCATTGAAATGTGTAACATTTATGGCTCCAATTTGGTAGTATGGAAGGGAGTAGCAGTCCTTTCATTCCTTACATTTATTTGAAGACTTATAATTCCATAGAAAATCTATGTTTCAAGAGGCTTTTCTTTTACTTTCAAATTTTATGAGAACTTTGTGTTAATATAAAGAACAATAATATACCCTGGATTAAAAGCTCAAAACGTTTAATAGAGTCATGTTTACAAATAGCACCTAGCCACACAGGAAGGTTAAGACTTAATATTTGCAATTCTGTTGCTCATTAGCTGTAGGATGAGCATGAACTACATTTCTAAAGGGCAAGGTCAGTGTTACATTATCCTGGAAACATTTTTGTTGAATAAATGTGTAAATATTTCAAATAAGTATTATGAGGTTATATTTCTATTGGGGACATATCTGTAGGATGAATGATTCTACTACTTATAATTACAGGAGCACATGTCACGTTACTTGTCGTTCTCGATTACCGATTTCATTTGAAATGGCCACCGATTACTAGTAATGAACAACTATTTACCTTGAAGTCAGATATCTGACAGGCAGGCTAGAGCTAATGGATTTGGTCATTTTCAAGCATTATTTTCTAAAGCAGGATACTGTTTTAAAGTAACATTGTGAATTTTCTGAGTTGTATATCTGGATTCATTTGCAATGAGTATGAGCATGCAGTCTCTGATGTTTTCCCATCCTTTAACAGTACAAAGGAAAGAAAAATGTACCTGGGATCTACCTACAGGATAGTTTGGCATTACCCATCCTTGTTAAAGTTGTTAGCACAAAGGAAATCAAGAACCAGATATGAATGATAGTGTCAGTGTAACTGAGGGGTGTTGCCTCACTGCGAGATACAGTTGCACCATAGGAACATGGTGTGATTTAATTTCATAATTGTAAACATCACAGTGGGTATGGTTGATTTATTTGAAACTCTTGTCCACTTTGCTATGGCTGGTCAGCTGAATTAACATGGGTAGGTCTTGGCTTCACTCTTTTATGACTTTTCTTATTTTTGTGGTTTTATTTGGAAAAAAAAATCCAAAAGAAAAAACGGGGTGGAAGAACTTAAGCTGAAATCAACCTTTTATAAAGCTATGGCTTAATTTAAGGTATGATGAAATTTTTTGACCTTCTAAATCAAAGGACTCTGTAAATTTTGCCTGAAGGTGTGTCGGGGGAGGGGGCAGGCGGAGTGTGATCCTAGTTTTCTACGGTGCTGATTGTCTACGTGCGTTTTAAATTACGGCCCAACTCAGGGGCAAGGGCAACTGTTATGTGGAAAAAATGCTAGGACTCTCCTTGTTTAATCACTATGACTGCAGCAACTAATAACCATCTAATATTTTAAGTTGTAAATAGAAACAGATCATCAGAAAAGAAAGCAGAATTGAAGGAATAATAGCAGGTATGCAAAGTTGACTTTTGATAATTTTTTGTTATGCTCGATACTGCAGACACACTTGCAAAAATTTTAAATACCACACTCTGGCTAGTAGCATCTGAAATTCGTGGTAAAAAAAAAATTATCTGATAATAATGTCATGATTTAAGTCTCCAAAAGGCCAAAAAGAATTAAGCTTTCAAATTTGAAGGGAATTAAGCCTTAGTTGCAAGTTAAAATTCACAAAGTTGACTTTTAGAGATCTTTTTTTTTTTTCCCGGCCAAAAGTGCCAAAACGTTCAATTTTAAGGGGGGAAAAATTGAACCCTTTTTCCACTTTGTAAATGGGTTCCCAGGAGATAATGCTGAATATGGAAGAGCATAGGAATTTAGTGGCTCAAATAGGCTGGCGGCTGGAGTTCACGTAGGTGATTCATATACAGAGTTTTCTGCTCTTCTTCCGGGAGTCTGTGGTCTTGAGAGAGAAGCAGGTGTAAATCAGAACCTTAATCGTTGGTGTGACGAGGGTTACCAACGTCTGGTGGGCGTTCCCGCTGCCCCGGCCGAGTCTGTCAGGAAAGACTTCGGAGGTGCTTACTCTACTCCCCGGGGTGGTCTCGATGGCCGCGTTCTCCACGGATCTGCAAGGGCTCTACCTTCGGAACAGAACTGGGGCGCTCTGGGAAATGGGTAATGCGGCTGGCTGCGGCCTCCCAGACCAAACACCTCTTTCCCACCAACAAGCCATAGCATTTAACATTCCTGGGGCTGGGAAGGGAGCGGGAGAGTGGGATTGGGTTTTGTGCCTCTTGCCCCACCGGCTGGGGGGATAAAGTGGTCAGGTGCGAGTT